>NW_023995693.1:0-91906 GCF_015586225.1 Lucilia sericata | reverse complement strand
GAGTGGAAACATAAAAGTCATTTATCATGGAAACTATAAGAGATAGAGCCAAAACAATGATAATCTGTGATCACTTTTATTCCCACAAAACCCTAATTTTTGAGTGAAAACATAAAAGTCCCATTTATCTTGGAAACTATAAGAGATAGATCCAAAACAAAGATAATCTGTGATCACTCTTATTTCCCACCGAACCTAATTTTTGGGTGAAAACATAAAAGTCCATTTATCTTGGAAACTATAAGAGATAGAGCCAAAACAATGATAATCTTTGATCACTTTTATTTCCCATCAAAACCTAATTTTTGAAGTGAAAGCATAAAAGTCCATTTATCTTGGAAACTATAAGAGATAGAGCTAAAGCAATGATTATGTGTGATCACTTTTATTTCCCACCAAAACCTAATTTTTGAGTGAAAACATAAAGTCCATTTATCTTGGAAACTATAGGAGATAGAACTAAAGCAATGATTATCTATGACCACTTTTATTTCCCACCAAAACCTAATTTTTGAGTGGAACATAAAAGTCCATTTATCTTGGAAACTATAAGAGATAGAGCCCAAAACAATGATTTTCTGTGATCACTTTTATTTCCCACCAAAATCAATTTTTGAGTGAAAACAAAAAAGTCCATTTATCTTGGAACTATAAGAGACAGAGCCAAAACAATAATAATCTGTGATCACTTGTATTTTCCACCAGAACCTAATTTTTGAGTGAAAACCTAAAAGTCCATTTATCTTGGAAACTATAAGAGATAGAGCTAAAACAATGATAATCTGTATTCACTTTTATTTCCCACCAAAACCCAATTTTTGAGTATAACATTAAAGTTCATTTATCTTGGAAACTATAAGAGATAGAGCCAAAACAATGATAATCTGTGATCACTTGTATTTCCTACCAAAACATAATTTTTTAGTGAAAACATAAAAGTCCATTTATCTTGGAAACTATAAGAGATAGAGTTAAGCAATGATTATCTGTGATCACTTTTATTTCCTTCCAAACCTAATTTTGAGTGGAAACATAAAAGTCCATTTATCTTGGAAACTATAAGAGATAGAGCTAAAGCAATGATTATTTGTGATCACTTTTATTTCGCACCAAAACCTAATTTTGGAGTGGAAACGTAAAAGTCTATTTATCTTGGAAATATAAGAGATAGAGCCAAAACAATGATAATCTGTGATCACTTTTATTTCCACCAAAACCTAATTTTTGAGTGAAAACAAAAAAGTCCATTATCTTGGAAACTATAACAGATAGAGCCAAAACAATAATAATCTGTGATCACTTTTATTTCCCACCAAACCTAATTTTTGAGTGGAAAACATAAAAGTCCATTTATCTTGGAAACTATAAAAGATAGAGCCAAAATAATGATAATCTGTGATCACTTGTATTTCCCACCAAAACCAAACTTTTAAGTGGAAGCATAAAAGTCTATTTATTTTGGAAACTATAAGAGATAGAGCCAAAACAATGATAATCTGTGATCGCTTTTATTAACCTCCAAAACCTAATTTTTGAGTGAAAACATAAAAGTCAATTTATCTTGGAAACTATAAGAGTTAGAGCCAAAATAATGATAATCTGAAAGTCAATTTATCTTGGAAACTATAAGAGTTAGAGCCAAATAATGATAATCTGTGATCACTTGTATTCCCACCAAAAACCTAATTTTTGATTGAAAACATAAAAGTCCATTTATCTTGGAAACTATAAGAGATAGAGCCAAAACAATGATAATCTGTGATCACTTGTATTTCCTACCAAAACCTAATTTTTGAGTGAAAACATAAAAGTCCATTTATCTTGGAAACTATAAGAGATAGAGCCAAACAATGATTTTCTGTGATCACTTGTATTTCCTACCAAACCAAATTTTTGAGCGAAACAAAAAGTCCATTTATCTTGGAAACTATAAGAGATAGAGCCAAGCAATAATTGTCTGTGATCACTTTTATTGCCCACCAAAACCTAATTTTTGAGTGGAAACATAAAAGTTCATTTATCTTGGAAACTATAAGAGATAGAGCCAAAGCAATGATAATCTGTGATCCCTTTTATTACCCACCAAAACCTAATTTTTGAGTGAAAACATAAAAGTCAATTTATCTTGGAAACTACAAGAGTTAGAGCCAAAATAATGATAATCTGTGATCACTTGTATTTCCCATCAAAAACCAAAATTTTGAGTGGAAGCATAAGAGTCTATTTATCTTGGAAACTATAAGAGATAGAGCCAAACAATGATAATCTGTGATCACTTTTATTTCCCACCAAAACCTAATTTTTGAGTGAAAACAAAAAAACCCATTTATCTTGGAAACTATAAGAGATAGAGCCAAAACAAAGATAATCTGTGATCACTCTTATTTCCCACCGAAACCTAATTTTTGGGTGAAAACATAAAAGTCCATTTATCTTGGAAACTATAAGAGATAGAGCCAAAACAATGATAATCTTTGATCACTTTTATTTCCCATCAAAACCTAATTTTTGAGTGAAAACATAAAAGTCCATTTATCTTGGAAACTATAAGAGATAGAGCTAAAGCAATGATTATGTGTGATCACTTTTGTTTCCCACCAAAACCAAATTTTTGAGTGGAAACATAAAAGTCCATTTATCTTGGAAACTATAAGAGATAGAGCCAAAACAATGATAATCTGTGATCACTTGTATTTCCCACCAAAAACCAAATTTTGAGTGGAAACATAAAAGTCTATTTATCTTGGAAACTATAAGAGATGGAGCCAAAACAATGATAAACTGTGATCACTTTTATTTCCCACCAAAACCAAATTTTTAGTGGAAGCATAAAAGTCTATTTATCTTGGAAACTATAGGAGATAGAGCCAAAACAATGATAATCTGCGATCACTTTTATTTCCCACCAAAACCTAATTTTTGAGTCAAAACAAAAAAGTCCATTTATCTTGGAAACTATAAGAGATAGAGCCAAAACAATAATAATCTGTGATCACTTTTATTACCCACCAAAACCTAATTTTTGAGTGAAAACATAAAAGTCCATTTATATTGGAAACTATAAGTGATAGAGCCAAAATAATGATAATCTGTGATCACTTGTATTTCCCGCCAAAAACCAAATTTTTGAGTGGAAACATAAAAGTCTATTTATCTTGGAAACTATAAGAGATAGAGCCAAAACAATGATAATCTGTGATCACTTTTATTCCCACCAAAACCTAATTTTTGAGTGAAAACATAAAAGTCCATTTATCTTGGAAACTATAAGCAATAGAACCAAAACAATAATAATCTGTGATCATTTTTATTTCCCACTAAAACCTAATTTTTGAGTGAAAACATAAAAGTCCATTTATCTTGGAAACTATAAAAGATAGAGCCAAAATAATGATAATCTGTGATCACTTGTATTTCCCACCAAAACCTAATTTTTGAGTGGAAACATAAAAGTCCATTTATCTTGGAAACTATAAGAGATAGAGCCAAAATAATGATAATCTGTGATAAATTTTATTTCCCACCAAAACCTAATTTTTGAGTGAAAACAAAAAAGTCCATTTATCTTGGAAACTATAAGAGATAGAGCCAAAACAATGATAATATGTGATCACTTGTATTTCCTACCAAAACATAATTTTTGAGTGAAAACATAAAAGTCCATTTATCTGGGAAACTATAAGAGATAGAGCTAAAGCAATGATTATCTGTGATCACTTTTATTTCCTTCCAAAACCTAGTTTTTGAGTGGAAGCATAAAAGTCCATTTATCTTGGAAACTATAAGAGATAGAGCCAAAACAATGATAATCTGTAATCACTTTTATTACCCACCAAAACCTAATTTTTGAGTGAAAACATAAAATTCCATTTATCTTGGAAACTATAAGAGTTAGAGCCAAAATAATGATAATATGTGATCACTTGTATTTCCCACCAAAAACAAAATTTTTGAGTGGAAACATAAAAGTCTATTTATCTTGGAAACTATAAGAGATAGAGCCAAAACAATGATAATCTGTGATCACTTTTATTTCCCACCAAAACCTAATTTTTGAGTGAAAACATAAAAGTCCATTTATCTTGGAAACTATAAGAGATAATGATAATCTGTGATCACTTGTATTTCCCACCAAAAACCTAATTTTTGAGTGGAAACATAAAAGTCTATTTATCTTGGAAACTATAAGAGATAGAGCCAAAACAATGATAATCTGTGATCACTTTTATTTCCCACCAAAACCTAATTTTTTAGTGAAAACATAAAAGTCCATTTGTCTTGGAAACTATAAGAGATAGAGCCAAAACAATGATAATCTGTGATCACTTTTATTTCCCACCAAAACCTAATTTTTGAGTAAAACATAAAAGTCCATTTGTCTTGGAAACTGTAAGAGATAGGGCCAAAAAAATTATAATCTGTGATCACTTCTATTCCCCACCAAAAACATAATTTTTGAGTGAAAACATAAAAGTCCATTTATCTTGGAAACTATAGGAGCTAGAACTAAAGCAATGATTATCTATGATCACTTTTATTTCCCACCAAAACCTAATTTTTCAGTGGAAACATAAAAGTCCATTTATCTTAAAAACTATAAGAGATAGAGCCAAAACAATGATTTTCTGTGATCACTTTTATTTCCCACCAAAACCTAATTTTTGAGTGAAAACAAAAAAGTCCATTTATCTTGGAAACTATAAGAGATAGAGCCAAAACAATGATAATCTGTGATCACTTTTATTTCCCACCAAAACCTCATTTTTGAGTGAAAACAAAAAAGTCCATTTATCTTGGAAACTATAAGAGATAGAGCCAAAATAATGATAATCTGCGATCACTTTTATTTCCCACCAAAACCAAATTTTTGAATGGAAGCATTAAAGTCTATTTATCTTGGAAATTATAAGAGATAGAGCCAAAACAATGATAATCTGTGATCACTTTTATCTCCCACCAAAACCTAATTTTTGAGTGAAAACAAAAAAGTCCATTTATCTTGGAAACTATAAGAGATAGAGCCAAAATAATGATAATCTGTGATCACTTTTATTTCCCACCAAAACCTAATTTTTGAGTGAAAACAAAAAAGTCCATTTATCTTGGAAACTATAAGAGATAGAGCCAAAGCAATAATTATCTGTGATCACTTTTATTTCCCACCAAAACCTAATTTTTGAGTGGAAACATAAAAGTTCATTTATCTTGGAAACTATAAGAGATAGAGCCAAAACAATGATAATCTGTGATCACTTTTATTACCCACCAAAACCTAATTTTTGAGTGAAAACATAAAAGTCAATTTATCTTGGAAACTATAAGAGTTAGAGCCAAAATAATGATAATCTGTGATCACTTGTATTTCCCAACAAAAACCAAATTTTTGAATGGAAGCATAAAAGTCTACTTATCTTGGAAATTATAAGAGATAGAGCCAAAACAATGATAATCTGTGATCACTTTTACTTCCCACCAAAACCTAATTTTTGACTGAAAACATAAAAGTCCATTTATCTTGGAAACTATAAAAGATAGAGCCAAAATAATGATAATCTGTGATCACTTGTATTTCCCACCAAAAACCAAATTTTTGAGTGGAAGCATAAAAGTCTATTTATCTTGGAAACTATAAGAGATAGAGCCAAAACAATGATAATCTGTGATCACTTTTATTTCCCACCAAAACCTAATTTTTGAGTGAAAACAAAAAAGTCCATTTATCTTGGAAACTATAACAGATAGAGCCAAAACAATGATAATATGTGATCACTTTTATTACCCACCAAAACCGAATTTTTGAGTGAAAACATAAAAGTCCATTTATCTTGGAAACTATAAGAGATAGAGCCAAAATAATGACAATCTGTGATCACTTGCATTTCCCACCAAAAACCTAATTTTTGAGTGGAAACATAAAAGTCTATTTATCTTGGAAACTATAAGAGATAGAGCCAAAACAATGATAATCTGTGATCACTTTTATTTCCCACCAAAACCTAATTTTTGAGTGAAAACATAAAAGTCCATTTATCTTGGAAACTATAAAAGCTAGAGCCAAAATAATGATAATCTGAGATCACTTGTATTTCCCACCAAAACCTAATTTTTGAGTGAAAACAAAAAAGTCCATTTATCTTGGAAACTATTAGAGCTAGAGCCAAAAAAATGATAATCTGTGATCACTTGTATTTCCCACCAAAAACCAAATTTTTGAGTGGAAGCACAAAAGATAGAGCCAAAATAATGATAACCTGTGATCACTTGTATTTCCCACCAAAAACCAAATTTTTGAGTGGAAACATAAAAGTCTATTTATCTTGGAAACTACAAGAGATAGAGCCAAAATAATGATAATCTGTGATCACTTTTATTTCCCACCAAAACCTAATTTTTGAGTGAAAACATAAAAGTCCATTTATCTTGGAAACTATAAGAGATAGAACCAAAACAATAATAATCTGTGATCATTTTTATTTCCCACCAAAATCTAATTTTTGAGTGAAAACATAAAAGTCCATTTATCTTGGAAACTATAAAAGATAGAACCAAAATAATGATAATCTGTGATCACTTGTATTTCCCACCAAAATCCAAATTTTTGAGTGGAAACATAAAAGTCCATTTATCTTGGAAACTATAACAGATAGAGCCAAAACAATGATAATCTGTGATCATTTTTATTTCCCACCAAAACCTAATTTTTGAGTAAAAACATAAAAGTCCATTTGTCTTGGAAACTATAAGAGATAGAGCCAAAACAATGATAATCTGTGATCATTTTTATTCCCCACCAAAAACCTAATTTTTGAGTGAAAACATAAAAGTACATTTATCTTGGAAACTATAGGAGCTAGAACTAAAGCAATGATTATCTATGATCACTTTTATTTCCCACCAAAACCTAATTTTTGAGTGGAAACATAAAAGTCCATTTATCTTGGAAACTAAAAGAGATAGATCCAAAACGATGATTTTCTGTGATCACTTTTATTTCCCACCAAAACCAAATTTTTGAGTGAAAACATAAAAGTCCATTTATCTTGGAAACTATAAGAGATAGAGCCAAAACAATGATAACCTGTGATCACTTTTATTTCCCACCAAAACCTAATTTTTGAGTGAAAACAAAAAAGTCCATTTATCTTGGAAACTATAAGATGTAGAGCCAAAACAATGATAATCTGTGATCACTTTTATTACCCACAAAAACCTAATTTTGAGTGAAAACATAAAAGTCCATTTATCTTGGAAACTATAAGAGATAGAGCCAAAACAATGATAATCTGTGATCATTTTTATTCCCCACCAAAACCTAATTTTTGAGTGAAAACATAAAAGTCCATTCATCTTGGAAACTATAAGAGATAGAGCTAAAGCAATGATTATGTGTGATCACTTTTATTTCCCAGCAAAACCTAATATTTGAGTGGAAACATAAAAGTCCATTTATCTTGGAAAGTATAAGAGATAGAGCTAAAGCAATGATTATCTGTGATCACTTTTATTTCCCACCAAAACCTAATTTTTGAGTGGAAACATAAAAGTCCATTTATCTTGGAAACTATAAGAGATAGAGGCAAAACAATGATAATCTGTGATCACTTTTATTTCCCACCAAAACCAAATTTTTGATTGAAAACATAAAAGTCCATTTATCTTGGAAACTATAAGAGATAGAGCCAAAACAATGATAATCTGTGATCACTTGTATTTCCCACCAAAAACATAATTTTTGAGTGAAAACATAAAATTCCATTTATCTCGGAAACTATAAGAGACAGAGCTAAAGATATGATTATCTGTGATCACTTTTATTTCACACCAAAACCTAATTTTTGAGTGGAAACATAAAAGTCCATTTATCTTAGAAACTATAAGAGATAGAGCCAAAACAATGATAATCTGTGATCACCTGTATTTCCTACCAAACCTAATTTTTGAGTGAAAACATAAAAGTTCATTTATCTTGGAAACTATAAGAGATAGAGCCAAAACAATGATAATCTGTGATCACTTGTATTTCCTACCAAGACCTAATTTTTGAGTGAAAACATAAAAGTCCATTCATCTTGGAAACTATAAGAGATAGAGCTAAAGCAATGATAATCTGTGATCACTTTTATTTCCCACCAAAACCTAATTTTTGAGTGGAAACATAAAAGTATATTTATCTTGGAAACTATAAGAGATAAAGCCAAAACAATGATAATCTGTGATCACTTTTATTTCCCACCAAAACCTAATTTTTGAGTGAAAACATAAAAGTCCATTTATCTTGGAAACTATAAGAGATAGAGCCAAAACAATGATAATCTGTGATCACCTGTATTTCCTACCAAAACCTAATTTTTGAGTGAAAACATAAAAGTCCATTTATCTTCGAAACTATAAGAGAGTGGAAACATAGAGTGAGTGGAAACATAAAAGTCCATTTATCTTGGAAACTATAAGAGATAGAGCCAAAACAATGATAATCTGTGATCACTTGTATTTCCCACCAAAAACCTAATTTTTGAGTGAAAACATAAAAGTCCATTTATCTTGGAAACTATAAGAGATAGAGCTAAAGCAATGATTATCTGTGATCACTTTAAGTTCCCACCAAAACCTATTTTTTGAGTGGAAACATAAAGGTCCATTTATCCTGTAAACTATAAGAGATAGAGGCAAAACAATGATAATCTGTGACCACTTTTATTTCCCACAAAAACCTAATTTTTGAGTGAAAACATAAAAGTCCATTTATCTTGGAAACTAGAAGAGATAGAGCCAAAATAATGATAATCTGTGATCACTTGTATTTCCCACCAAAAACCTAATTTTTGAGTGAAAACATAAAAGTCCATTTATCTTGGAAACTACAAGTGATAGAGCTAAAGCAATGATTATCTGTGATCACTTTTATTTCCCACCAAAACCTAATTTTTGAGTGGAAACATAAAAGTCCATTTATCTTGGAAACTATAAGAGATAGAGCCAAAATAATGATTATCTCTGATCACTTTTTCTTCCCACCAAAACCTAATTTTTGACTGAAAACATAAAAGTCCATTTATCTTCGAAACTATAAGAGATATAGCCAAAACAATGATAATCTGTGATTACATTTATTTCCAACCTAATTTTTGAGTGAAAACAAAAAAGTCCATTTATCTTGGAAACTATAAAAGATAGAGCCAAAATAATAATAATAATCTGTGATCACTTGTATTTCCCACCAAAACCTAATTTTTGAGTGGAAACATAAAAGTCTATTTATCTTGGAAACTATAAGAGATAGAGCCAAAACAATGATAATCTGTGATCACTATTATTTCCCACCAAAACCTAATTTTTGAGTGAAAACAAAAAAGTCCATTTATCTTGGAAACTATAAGAGATAGAGCCAAAACAATGATAATCTGCGATCACTTTTATTTCCCACCAAAACCTAATTTTTGAGTGAAAACAAAAAAGTCCATTTATCTTGGAAACTATAAGAGATAGAGCCAAAGCAATGATCACTTTTATTACCCACCAAAACCTAATTTTTGAGTGGAAACATAAAAGTCTATTTATCTTGGAAACTATAAGAGATAGAGCCAAAGCAATGATCACTTTTATTACCCACCAAAACCTAATTTTTGAGTGGAAACATAAAAGTCTATTTATCTTGGAAACTATAAGAGATAGAGCCAAAACAATGATAATCTGTGATCAATTTTATTTCCCACCAAAACCTAATTTTTGAGTGAAAACATAAAAGTCCATTTATCTTGGAAACTATAAGAGATAGAGCTAAAGCAATGATAATCTGTGATCACTATTATTTCCCACCAAATCCTATTTTTTGAGTGGAAACATAAAAGTCTATTTATCTTGGAAACTATAAGAGATAGAGCCAAAACAATGATAATCTGTGATCACTTTTATTTCCCACCAAAACCTAATTTTTGATTGAAAACATAAAAGTCCATTTATCTTGGAAACTATAAGATATAGAGCCAAAACAATGATAATCTGTGATCACTTGCATTTCCCACCAAAAACCTAATTTTTGAGTGAAAACATAAAAGTCCATTTACCTTGGAAACTATAAGAGATAGAGCTAAAGCAATGATAATCTGTGATCACTTGTATTTCCTACCAAATCCAAATTTTGAGTGGAAACATAAAAGTCCATTTATCTTGGAAACTATAAGAGATAGAGCCAAAACAATTATAATCTGTGATCACTTGTATTTCCTGCCAAAACCTAATTTTTGAGTGAAAACATAGAAGTTCATTTATCTTGGAAACTGTAAGAGATAGAGCCAAAACAATGATAATCTGTGATCACTTGTATTTCCCGCCAAAAACCTAATTTTTGAGTGAAAACATAAAAGTCCATTTATCTTGGAAGCTATAAGAGATAGAGCTAAAGCAATGATTATCTGTGATCACTTTAAGTTCCCACAAAAACCTAATTTTTGAGTGGAAACATAAAAGTCCATTTATCCTGGAAACTATAAGAGATAGAGGCAAAACAATGATAATCTGTGATCACTTTTATTTCCCACAAAAACCTAATTTTTGAGTGAAAACATAAAAGTACATTTATCTTGGAAACTAGAAGAGATAGAGCCAAAATAATGATAATCTGTGATCACTCGTATTTCCCACCAAAAACCTAATTTTTGAGTGAAAACAAAAAAGTCCATTTATCTTGGAAACTATAAAAGATAGAGCCAAAATAATAATAATAATAATCTGTGATCACTTTTATTTCCCGCCAGAACCTAATTTTTGAGTGAAAACATAAAAGTCAAAACAATGATAATCTGCGATCACTTTTATTTCCCACCAAAACCTAATTTTTGAGTGAAAACAAAAAAGTCCATTTATCTTGGAAACTATAAGAGATAGAGCCAAAGCAATGATCACTTTTATTACCCACCAAAACCTAATTTTTGAGTGGAAACATAAAAGTCTATTTATCTTGGAAACTATAAGAGATAGAGCCAAAACAATGATAATCTGTGATCAATTTTATTTCCCACCAAAACCTAATTTTTGAGTGAAAACATAAAAGTCCATTTATCTTGGAAACTATAAGAGATAGAGCTAAAGCAATGATAATCTGTGATCACTATTATTTCCCACCAAATCCTATTTTTTGAGTGGAAACATAAAAGTCTATTTATCTTGGAAACTATAAGAGATAGAGCCAAAACAATGATAATCTGTGATCACTTTTATTTCCCACCAAAACCTAATTTTTGATTGAAAACATAAAAGTCCATTTATCTTGGAAACTATAAGATATAGAGCCAAAACAATGATAATCTGTGATCACTTGCATTTCCCACCAAAAACCTAATTTTTGAGTGAAAACATAAAAGTCCATTTACCTTGGAAACTATAAGAGATAGAGCTAAAGCAATGATAATCTGTGATCACTTGTATTTCCTACCAAATCCAAATTTTGAGTGGAAACATAAAAGTCCATTTATCTTGGAAACTATAAGAGATAGAGCCAAAACAATTATAATCTGTGATCACTTGTATTTCCTGCCAAAACCTAATTTTTGAGTGAAAACATAGAAGTTCATTTATCTTGGAAACTGTAAGAGATAGAGCCAAAACAATGATAATCTGTGATCACTATTATTTCCCACCAAATCCTATTTTTTGAGTGGAAACATAAAAGTCTATTTATCTTGGAAACTATAAGAGATAGAGCCAAAACAATGATAATCTGTGATCACTTTTATTTCCCACCAAAACCTAATTTTTGATTGAAAACATAAAAGTCCATTTATCTTGGAAACTAGAAGAGATAGAGCCAAAATAATGATAATCTGTGATCACTCGTATTTCCCACCAAAAACCTAATTTTTGAGTGAAAACAAAAAAGTCCATTTATCTTGGAAACTATAAAAGATAGAGCCAAAATAATAATAATAATAATCTGTGATCACTTTTATTTCCCGCCAGAACCTAATTTTTGAGTGAAAACATAAAAGTCCATTTATCTTGGAAACTATAAGAGATAGAGCTAAAACAATGATAATCTGTGATCACTTTTATTTCCCACCAAAACCTAATTTTTGAGTGAAAACAAAAAAGTCCATTTATCTTGGAAACTATAAGAGATAGAGCCAAAGCAATAATTATCTGTGATCACTTTTATTTCCCACCAAAACCTAATTTTTGAGTGGAAACATAAAAGTTCATTTATCTTGGAAACTATAAGAGACAGAGCCAAAGCAATGATAATCTGTGATCACTTTTATTACATACCAAAACCTAATTTTTGAGTGAAAACATAAAAGTCAATTTATCTTGGAAACTATAAGAGTTAGAGCCAAAATAATGATAATCTGTGATCACTTGTATTTCCAACCAAAAACCTAATTTTTGAGTGAAAACATAAAAGTCCATTTATCTTGGAAACTATAAAAGATAGAGCCAAAATAATGATAATCTGTGATCACTTTTATTTCCCACCAAAACCTAATTTTTGAGTGAAAACATAAAAGTCCATTTATCTTGGAAACTATAAGAGATAGAGCCAAAACAATGATAATCTGTGATCACTTGTATTTCCTAACAAAACATAATTTTTGAGTGAAAACATAAAAGTCCATTTATCTGGGAAACTATAAGAGATAGAGCTAAAGCAATGATTATCTGTGATCACTTTTATTTCCTTCCAAAACCTAGTTTTTGAGTGGAAACATAAAAGTCCATTTATCTTGGAAACTATAAGAGATAGAGCCAAAACAATGATAATCTGTGATCACTTTTATTACCCACCAAAACCTAATTTTTGAGTGAAAACATAAAAGTCCATTTATCTTGGAAACTATAAGAGATAGAACCAAAACAATGATAAACAAAACCTAATTTTTGAGTGAAAACAAAAAAGTCCATTTATCTTGGAAACTATAAGAGATAGAGCCAAAATAATAATAATCTGTGATCACTTTTATTTCCCACCAAAAACCTAATTTTTGAGTGAAAACACAAAAGTCCATTTATCTTGGAAACTATAAGAGATAGAGCTAAAGCAATGATTATCTGTGATCACTTTTATTTCCCACCAAAACCTAATTTTTGAGTGGAAACATAAAAGTTCATTTATCTTGGAAACTATAAGAGATAGAGCCAAAACAATGATAATCTGTGATCACTTTTACTTCCCACCAAAACCTAATTTTTGAGTGGAAGCATAAAATTTCATTTATCTTGGAAACTATAAGAGATAGAGCCAAACAATAATAATCTGTGATCACTTTTACTTCCCTCCAAAACCTAATTTTTGAGTGGAAACATAAAAGTCCATTTATCTTGGAAACTATAAGAGATAGAGCTAAAGCAACGATTATCTGTGATCACTTTTATTTCCCACCAAAACCTAATTTTTGAGTGGAAACATAAAAGTCCATTTATCTTGGAAGCTATAAGAGATAGAGCTAAAGCAATGACTATCTGTGATCACTTTTATTTCCCACCAAAACCTAATTTTTGACTGAAAACATAAAAGTCCATTTGTCTTGGAAACTATAAGAGATAGAGCCAAAACAATGATAATCTGTGATCACTTTTATTTCCCACCAAAACCTAATTTTTGAGTGAAAACAAAAAAGTCCATTTATCTTGGAAACTATAAGAGATAGAGCTAAAACAGTGACAATATGTGATCACTTTTATTTCCCACCAAAACCAAATTTTTGAGTGGAAACATAAAAGTTCATATATCTTGGAAACTATAAGAGATAGAGCCAAAGCAATGATAATCTGTGATCAATTTTATTACCCACCAAAAACCTAATTTTTGAATGAAAACATAAAAGTCAATTTATCTTGGAAACTACAAGAGTTAGAGCCAAAATAATGATAATCTGTGATCACTTGTATTTCCCACCAAAAACCTAATTTTTGAGTGAAAACATAAAAGTCCATTTATCTTGGAAACTATAAAAGATAGAGCCAAAATAATGATAATCTGTGATCACTTGTATTTCCCACCAAAAACCAAATTTTTGAGTGGAAGCATAAAAGTCAATTTATCTTGGAAACTATAAGAGATAGAACCAAAGCAATGATAATCTGTGATCACTTTTATTTCCCACCAAAAACATAATTTTTGAGTGAAAACATAAAAGTCCATTTATCTTGGAAACAATAAGAGATAGAGCTAAAGCAATGATTATCTGTGATCACTTTTATTTCCAACCAAAACCTAATTTTTGAGTGAAAACATAAAAGTCCATTTATCTTGGAAACTATAAGAGATAGAGCTAACACAATGATAATCTGTGATCACTTGTATTTCCCACCAAAAACCTAATTTTTGAGTGGAAACATAAAAGTTCATTTATCTTGGCAACTATAGGAGATAGAGCCAAAACAATGATAATCTGTGATCCCTTTTATTTCCCACCAAAAACCTAATTTTGAAGTGAAGACATAAAACTCCATTTATCTTGGAAACTATAAGGGATAGATCTAAAGCAATGATTATCTGTCATCACATCTATTTCCAACCAAAAACCAAACTTTTGAGTGAAAACCTAAAAGTCCATTTATCTTGGAAACTGTAAGAGATAGAACCAAAACAATGATAATATGTGATCACTTGTATTTCCCTCCAAAAACCTAATTTTTGAGTGAAAACATAAAAGTCCATTTATCTTGGAAACTAAAAGAGATAGAGCCAAAACAATGATAATCTGTGATCACTTGTATTTCCCACCAAAAACCTAATTTTTGAGTGGAAACATAAAAGTCCATTTATCTTGGAAACTATAAGAGATAGACCCAAAACAATGGTAATCTGTGATCACTTGTATTTTCCAACAAAAACCTAATTTTTGAGTGAAAACATAAAAGTCTATTTATCTTGGAAACTATAAGAGATAGAGCCAAAACAATGGTAATCTGTGATCATTTGTATTTTCCACCAAAAACGAAATTTTTAAGTGAAAACATAAAAGTCCATTTATCTTGGAAACTATAAGAGATAGAGCCAAAACAATGATCTGTGATCATTTGTATTTTCCACCAAAAACGAAATTTTTAAGTGAAAACATAAAAGTCCATTTATCTTGGAAACTATAAGAGATAGAGCCAAAACAATGATAATCTGTGATCATTTGTATTTTCCACCAAAAACGAAATTTTTAAGTGAAAACATAAAAGTCAATTTATCTTGGAAACTATAAGAGATAGAGCCAAAACAATAATAATCTGTGATCACTTGTATTTCCCACCAAAAACCTAATTTTTGAGTGAAAATATAAAAGTCCATTTATCTTGGAAGCTATAAGAGATAGAGCCAAAACAATGATAATCTGTGATCACTTGTATTTCCTACCAAAAACCTAATTTTTGAGTGAAAACATAAAAGTCCATTTATCTTGGAATCTATAAGAGATAGAGCCAAAACAATGATAATCTGTGATCACTTTCATTTCCCACTAAAACCCTAATTTTAGAGTGAAAACATAAAAGTCCATTTATCTTGGAAACTATAAGAGATAGAGCTAAAGCAATGATAATCTGTGATCACATATATTTTCCACCAAAACCTAATTTTTTTGAGAAACATAAAAGTCCATTTATCTTGGAAACTATAAGAGATAGAGCCAAAACAATGAAAATCTGTTATCACTTTCATTTCATATTAAAAACCTAATTTTTAAGTGAAAACATAAAAGTCCATTTATCTTGGAATCTATAAGAGATAGAGCCAAAACAATGAAAATCTGTTATCACTTTCATTTCATATTAAAAACCTAATTTTCGAGTGAAAACATAAAAGTCCATTTATCTTGGAAAATATAAGAGATAGAGCTAAAGCAATGATTATCTGTGATCACATATATTTCCCACCAGAACCTAATTTTTGAGTAAAAACATAAAAGTCCATTTATCTTGGAAACTATAAGAGATAGAGCCAAAGAAATGATTATCTTCGATCACTTTTATTTCCCACTAAAAACCTAATTTTTGAGTGAAAACATAAAAGACCATTTATCTTGGAAACTATAAGAGATAGAGCCAAAACAATGATAATCTGTGATCACTTGTATTTCCTACCAAATCCAAATTTTGAAGTGAAAACATAAAAGTCCATTTACCTTGGAAACTATAAGAGATAGAGCTAAAGCAATGATAATCTGTGATCACTTGTATTTCCCACCAAAAACCTAATTTTTGAGTTAAAACATAAAAATCCATTTATCTTGGAAACTATAAGAGATAGAGCCAATGAAATGATTATCTGTGATCAATTTTATTTCCAACCTAATTTTTGAGTGAAAACATAAAAGTCCATTTATCTTGGAAACTGTAAGAGCCAAAACAATGATTGTCTGTGATCACTTTTATTTTCCACCAAAACATAATTTTTGAGTGAAATATAAAAGTCCATTTATCTTGGTAACTGTAAGAGATAGAGCCAAAACAATGATAATCCGTTGTCACTTGTATTTCCCAACAAAAACCTAATTTTTGAGTGAAAACATAAAAGTCCATTTATCTTGGAAACTAGAAGAGATCGAGCCAAAACAATGATAATCTGTGATCACTTTTATTTCCAACCTAATTTTTGAGTGAAAACATAAAAGTCCATTTATCTTGAAAACTATAAGAGATAGAGCCAAAACAACAATAATCTCTGATCACTTGTATTTCCCACCAAAAACCAAATTTTTAAGTGAAAACATAAAAAAGTTCATTTATCTTGGTAACTATAAGAGATAGAGCCAAAGCAATGATTATCTGTGACCACTTTTATTTCCCACTAAAAACCTCATTTTTGAGTGAAAACATAAAAGTCCATTTATCTTGGAAACTAGAAGAGATAAAGCCAAAACAATGATAATCTGTGATCACTTTTATTTCCAACCTAATTTTTGAGTGAAAACATAAAAGTCCATTTATCTTGGAAACTATAAGAGATAGAGCCAAAACAATGATAATCTGTGATCACTTGTATTTTCCACCAAAAACCTAATTTTGAAGTGAAAACATAAAAGTCCATTTATCTTGGAATCTATAAGAGATAGAGCCAAAACAATGATAGTCTGTGATCACTTTCATATTCCACTAAAAACCTAATTTCTGAGTGAAAACATAAAAGTCCATTTATCTTGGAAACTATAAGAGATAGAGCCAAAGCAGTGATTATCTGTGATCGCTTTTATTTCCCACCAAAACCTGATTTTTGAGTGAAAACATAAAAGTCCATTTCTCTTGGAAACTAGAAGAGATAGATCCAAAACAATAATAATCTGTGATCACTTGTATTTTCCACCAAAAACCTAATTTTTAAGTGAAAACATAAAAGTCCATTTATCTTGGAAACTATAAGAGATAGAGCCAAAGAAGTGATTATCTGTGATCACTTTTATTTCCCAAAGCCAAAGCAATGATTTATCTTGGAAACTATAAGAGATAGAGCTAAAGCAATGATTATCTGTGATCACTTTTATTTCCAACCAAAACCTAATTTTTGAGTGGAAACATAAAAGACCGTATATTTTGGAAACTATAAGAGATAGAACCAAAACGATGATAATCTGTGATCACTTTTATTTCCCACCAACACCTAATTTTTGAGTGAAAACATAAAAGTACATTTAGCTTGGAAACTATAAGAGATAGAGCCAAAATGATGATAATCAGTGATCACTTGTATTTCTCACCAGAACCTAATTTTTGAGTGAAAACATAAAACCAATTTTTTAGTAAAAACTTAAAAGTCCCCTTAACTTGGAAACTATGAGAGATAGAGCTAAAGCAATGATTATCTGTGATCACTTTTATTTCCCACCAAAACCTAATTTTTGTGTGAAACATAAAAGTCCATTTATCTTGAAAACTATAAGAGATAGAGCCAAAACAATGATAATCTGTGATCACTTTCATTTCCCACCCAAAAACCAATTTTTGAGTGAAAACATAAAGGTCCATTTATCTTGGAAACTATAAGAGATAGAGGCGAAACAATGATAATCTGTGATCACTTGTATTTCCCACCAAAAACCATTTTTTTAGTGAAAACATAAAAGTCCATTTATCTTGGAAACTATAAGAGATAGAGACAAAGCAATGATTATCTGTGATCACTTTTATTTCCCACCAGAACCTAATTTTTGAGTGAAAACATAAAAGTCCATTTATCTTGGAAACTATAAGAGATGGAGCCTAAACAATGATTATCTGTGATCACATTTATTTCCCACCAAAACCTAATAATCTGTGTTCACTTGTATTTCCCACCAAAAACCTAATTTTTGAGTGAAAACGTAAAAGTCCATTTATCTTGGAAACTATAAGAGATAGAGCCAAAACAATGATAATCTGTGATCACTTGTATTTCCAACCAAAAACCAATTTTTTAGTGAAAACATAAAAGTCCATTTATCTTGGAAACTATAAAAGATAGAGCCAAAGCAATGATTATTTTTGATCACTTTTATTTCCCACCAGAACCTAATTTTTGAGTGAAAACATAAAAGTCCATTTATCTTGGAAACTATAAGAGATAGAGCCAAAACAATAATAATCTGTGATCACTTGTATTTCCTACCAAAAACCTAATTTTTAAGTGAAAACATAAAAATCCATTTATCTTGGAAACTATAAGAGATAGAGCCAAAACAATGATAATCTGTGATCACTTGTATTTCCCACCAAAAACCATTTTTTTAGTGAAAACATAAAAGTCCATTTATCTTGGAAACTATAAGAGATAGAGACAAAGCAATGATTATCTGTGATCACTTTTATTTCCCACCAAAACCTAATAATCTGTGATCACTTGTATTTCCCACCAAAAACCTAATTTTTGAGTGAAAACATAAAAGTCCATTTATCTTGGAAACTATAAGAGATAGAGCCAAAACAATAATAATCTGTGATCACTTGTATTTCCTACCAAAAACCTAATTTTTAAGTGAAAACATAAAAATCCATTTATCTTGGAAACTATAAGAGATAGAGCCAAAACAATGATAATCTGTGATCACTTGTATTTCCCACCAAAAACCATTTTTTTAGTGAAAACATAAAAGTCCATTTATCTTGGAAACTATAAGAGATAGAGACAAAGCAATGATTATCTGTGATCACTTTTATTTCCCACCAGAACCTAATTTTTGAGTAAAAACATAAAAGTCCATTTATCTTTGAAACTATAAGAGATAGATCTAAAGCAATGATTATCTGTGATCACTTTTATTTACCACCAAAACCTAATTTTTGAGTGGAAACATAAAAGTCCATTTATCTTGGAAACTATAAGAGATAGAGCCAAAACAATGATAATCTGTGATCACTTGTATTTCCAACCAAAAACCAATTTTTTAGTGAAAACATAAAAGTCCATTTATCTTGGAAACTATAAAAGATAGAGCCAAAGCAATGGTTATTTGTGATCACTTTTATTTCCCACCAGAACCTAATTTTTGAGTGAAAACATAAAAGTCCATTTATCTTGGAAACTATAAGAGATAGAGCCAAAGCAATGATTATCTGTGATCACTTGTATTTCCCACCAAAACCTAATTTTTGGGTGAAAACATAAAAGTCCATATATCTTTGAAACTATAAGAGATAGAGCCAAAATAATGATAATCTCTGATCACTTTTATTTCCCACCAAAAACCTAATTTTTAAGTGAAAACCTAAAAGCTCATTTATCTTGGAAACTATAGGAGATAAAGCCAAAGCAATGATAATCTGTGATCACTTGTATTTCCAACCAGAACCTAATTTTTGAGTGAAAACATAAAACCAATTTTTTTGTGAAAACTTAAAAGTCCCTTTAACTTGGAAACTATGAGAGATAGAGCTAAAGCAATGATTATCTGTAATCACTTTTATTTCCCTCCAAAACCTAATTTTTGAGTGAAACATAAAAGTCCATTTATCTTGGAAACTATAAGAGATAGAGCCGAAACAATGATAATCTGTGATCACTTTCATTTCCCACCAAAAACCAATTTTTGAGTGAAAACATAAAAGTCTATTTATCTTGGAAACTATAAGAGATAGAGCCGAAACAATGATAATCTGTGATCACTTTTATTTCCCACCAAAAACCTAATTTTTAAGTGAAAACATAAAACTCCGTTTATCTTGGAAACTATAAGAGATAGAGCCAAAACAATGACAATCTGTGATCACTTTTATTTCCCACCAAAACCTAATTTTTGAGTGAAAACATAAGAGTCCATTTATCTTGGAAACTATAAGAGATAGAGCCAAAACAATGATAATCTGTGATCACTTTTATTTCCCACCAAAACCTAATAATCTGTGATCACTTGCATTTCCCACCATAAACCTAATTTTTGAGTGAAAACATAAAAGTCCATTTATCTTGGAAACTATAAGAGATAGAGCCAAAGCAATGATTATCTGTGATCTCTTTTATTTCCCACCGTTTATCTTGGAAACTATAAGAGATAGAGCCAAAGCAATGATTATCTTTGATCACTTTTATTTCCCACCAGAACCTAATTTTTGAGTGAAAACATAAAAGTCCGTTTATCTTGGAAACTATAAGAGATAGAGCCAAAACAATGACAATCTGTGATCACTTTCATTTCCCACCAAAAACCAATTTTTGAGTGAAAACATAAAAGTCCATTTATCTTGGAAACTATAAGAGATAGAGCCAAAAAAATTATAATCTGTGATCACTTTTATTTCCCACCAAAACCTAATAATCTGTGATCACTTGTATTTCCCACCATAAACCTAATTTTTGAGTGAAAACATAAAAGTCCATTTATCTTGGAAACTATAAGAGATAGAGCCAAAGCAATGATTATCTGTGATCACTTTTATTTCCACCAAAAACCTAATTTTTAAGTGAAAACATAAAATTCCGTTTATCTTGGAAACTATAAGAGATATTGCCAAAGCAATGATTATCTTTGATCACTTTTATTTCCCACCAGAACCTAGTTTTTAAGTGAAAACATAAAAGTCCATTTATATTGGAAACTATAAGAGATAGAGCCAAAACAATGATAATCTGTGATCACTTGTATTTCCCACCAAAAACCAAATTTTTAAATGAAAACATAAAGGTCCATTTATCTTGGAAACTATAAGAGATAGAGCCAAAACAATGATAATCTGTGATCACTTGTATTTCCCACCAAAAACCAATTTTTTAGTGAAAACATAAAAGTCCAATTATCTTGGAAACTATAAAAAATAGAGCCAAAGCAATGATTATCTGTGATCACTTTTATTTCCCACCACAACCTAATTTTTGAGTGAAAACATAAAAGTCCATTTATCTTGGAAACTATAAGAGATTGAGCCAAAACAATGATAATCTGTTATCACTTTTGTTGCCCACTAAAAACCTAATTTTTGAGTGAAAACCTAAAAGTCCATTTATGTTGGAAACTATAAGAGATAGAGCCAAAGCAATGATTATCTGTGATCAATTTTATTTTTCACCAGAACATAATTTTTGAGTGAAAACATAAAAGTCCATTTATCTTGGAAACTATAAGAGATTGTGCTAAACCAATGATTATCTGTGATCACTTTTATTTCCAACCAAAACCTAATTTTTGAGTGGAAACATAAAAGTCCATTTATCTTGGAAACTATAAGAGATAGACCCAAAACAATGATAATCCGTGATCACTTTTATTTCCCACCAAAACCTGATTTTTGAGTGAAAACATAAAAGTAAATTTATCTTGGAAACTATAGGAGATAGAGCCAAAACAATGATAATCTGTGACCACTTTCATTTCCCACCAAAACCAAGTTTTTAAGTGAAAACATAAAAGTCCATTTATCTTGGAAACTATAAGAGATAGAGCCAAAGCAATGATTATCTGTGATCACTTTTATTTCCCACCAAAACCTAATTTTTGAGTGTAAACATAAAAGTTCATTTATCTTGGAAACTATAAGAGATAGAACCAAAACAATGATAATCTGTGATCACTTTCGTTGCCGACTAAAAACCTAATTTTTGAGTGAAAACATAAAAGTCCATTTATTTTGGAAACTATAAGAGATAGAGCCAAAGCAATGATTATCTGTGATCACTTTCGTTGCCGACTAAAAACCTAATTTTTGAGTGAAAACATAAAAGTCCATTTATTTTGGAAACTATAAGAGATAGAGCCAAAGCAATGATTATCTGTGATCACTTGTATTTCCCACCAAAAACCTAATTTTTGAGTGAAAACATAAAAGTCCATTTATCTTGGAAACTATAAGAGATAGAGCCAAAACAATGATAATCTGTGATAACTTGTATTTCCCACCAATGTAATGTACAAGTGGACAAACATTTCTACTTTTAAAGCATTGCTTAAAGTCAAGAGTAAACTGAACTTTGATGGAAGAAAATGTGCACAAGTTTTTCTAAAAGTAAAAGACTTTCAAAGACATGTAGCTAATACGATTGGGAGTTATTAATCTGCTAGCTAACAGTCTGCTTAGGGTGGGTTCTTGTCTGCTAATACCTATATATCGCACATAAACTTACTTGTACTTGTATACACAATAATTTAAAACTCCCTTGCCTCTGTTATAGGGGGAAACAAACTAAAACTTCAACTAATTAATCAAACCAAGCTAAATCAAACTTAAAAGAGATAATACAGAACTAAATCAGAATTATTTAAATAAAAAAATGAATCAGAATCAAAACCAAAAATATACTTATAATCATTAACAACTTAATATTGTACAAAACAAACCTAATAAAAATCAAAGAAAAAAAATCTGAAACTACTCAAAAGAAGAAAAAATTATTCAAACTAAATAGCCAATTCTACAGTCACATCAAAATGCAGTTTGTAGGGCACCCAAGATGAATTTTGGGGCCAAAGCCTCTTAACCCTCCCTGCCTAATGTTTCAGCGGCGCTTATTTTGCTGAAATCCACAAAGGTTTTCACCCTACTTCATTTTACATCCGTAAGAAAAAATTTAAATTTACAATTCCATTATAAAATTCAAAAATTTATTCATTTCAAAATATTCATTTTGCAAGGTTTTAATAATCCTAATCACAAGATAATATACTGTCCTTAAACTATTATAATTTAAATTATCAACTTAATTATTTAAGTATTAAGCTCACTGAATTTGATTGGTATTACTTCCCATTTTAAGTAAATAACAAAAGTTCAAAATTCATAACAAAATAGAAAAATATTAATAAAAAGAAGCAAAAACAATAAGCAAAAGCTTGATAACTATTCAAGAGACCACTGTTTCTCTTTATGATCTCTACATTAACGTTGTTGTTGCTTCTGTTACTGATTGGTAAGAAAAAATATGCAAACAAGATAATGAAAACAAATTTGTTTGATCACTCACCAAACTTATTGATTACGATGTTAAATGTTGCGTATGATGTCTCGGAGGCCTCTTCGAACATTCGGCATACACTAAACGAAGTTATTAGGGAAGTTAAAGTTGTTGTTGCATATTTTCTAAACAATGTAAATGTATAGATTATTAAAACTAATACTAATGGAAATATTTAACAATACAGACCTTACTTATACATGTTTAGAATTAGGTTATAATCGTACTTTAATATTAAAATTTCTGATAGGTAAAGAGATAGATTTTAAAATAGTTTTATGTTAGTTTTAGGATATATTCATAAGTATTGTAAATTATCATTACTAAATTAGATATTTCAAGTGATTATTATAGAAATTGACACGTTATGTAAATATAAACATAAGTCTTCTATAGAAATCATTTCTATGATACATACATTGTTATTGTTGTAATTTGATTAGTTTTTAAGTTAAGTTAGAGCTAAATTGAGAAAATTAAGGTAGGGACCTATTTATAGACATACCGAAACATTACGGACGAATTTTTGGACAATACGGACTTATTGAATTTTTGAAAATTGTTGATATTTATATAAGGATACAATTATTATCTTATTACTTATTAAGATTCTTACTTATTAAGATTCATTGTTAGTTGCAGGTGATACTTATGATTTTAATTGCATGTTGTACGATGATCAATTTCGATATTCGGACTGCACTAATTCATCGATGTTTGAGGTTAGATTGGTTTGAGGTCAGAATTAAAAGCTTGTAGGTTGGGAGTGAAATTTTTTTGGGAAGAATTTGATTTGATGATAAGCTCGGTTGCAAATAATGAGTTTTTTCGTATTCCTCTTATTGCTAATCAGGTTGTTTACGAACAATTGGTCATTCCCGTGACGTCACAAACTGGATTGAATATTGGATGTTGTAATAAGCTTGACTTAATCTTCTTACTACTTTGTATTTGCTTTTTACTAATTCGTCGAGACTTCTTTAAGCACAGTGGGAATCAAAATTAGGAGCACGATTTGGAAACAATTTCTGCCGATTATTATCCACAGATTTTCTGGGAATCTTGTGTTGATTTTAAAAATTAGCTTCACCAAACACAACCAATTG
Source organism: Lucilia sericata (assembly GCF_015586225.1). NCBI lineage: Eukaryota > Metazoa > Arthropoda > Insecta > Diptera > Calliphoridae > Lucilia > Lucilia sericata. The sequence continues at coordinate 67,468 of NW_023995693.1, read as the reverse complement.
TAGAAGTATATTCCCAGAATTTGGATGATGGAATTTGATGTTGGCAAATTATTGGTTCCAAAGTGAGGTTATGGAAATCGCACAATAACTTTGAACAAAAATGGCTACCACGTGATTTGGAATAATGGAGAATTTCCTATATGGATTTTTGTATTATAATATTGTCTTCGAATAAAATTCATTAAAATTTTACCTTTATCCAGAAATTAGTTCTTTATTGTTAAATTATGGAAAAATAGCACTTAAAGCAAATTATGATTCACGTTAATATTTTTCACTCACTTTATTAATTTAAATTTTTTTAATTTATTTTTTTAATACTTTACTGTAATGATGTTTCCAGTACAAAATCTCAAAGTAAAAAGAACGTTTTAACGTGTGAGTGGAAAAAACCAAGCTTTTGATTGTATGAGTAGTTACTATTGATCGAGTACTAATAATCGATTAGTCATTATTCGAGTAACTTTATTTTGCAGTGTTGCCCTTAATGTCTGTCTGTCCAACGTTTACACCATACAATATCAAAGTGTCACCAATGTAAATAATGTTTGAATGCAAAAAATATAAATGTAGTAAAAATATATACACAACTTATTATAATATAAAAATATATTTAATATAAAAATATTTAGACATAACAATTTTAATAGCATCTAGTTAAATATTTTATAAATGCAAGTAAATGAGGGTAAATTTCAATTGAATTTTGCTTAAAAAAAACTAAGCAAATGTTACTTTTCCGGAAAAATACTTTTTTCGAAGAAATTTTTTTATATTTCAAATTACGACAAAATCGTACAATACAAACCGCATAATACTTGCATCTCATGCGTAAGTATTAGGAGGAAGAAACGATTTTTATGGCCTTAAATCCTTGGCATGAAAAGTACCGATTATTTTACCGTTTAAGTCTTCCAAAACATAATAGTTTTGTCCAACTTTTTCACGGACTTTCGCTTTTAAGTAAAGTGGTGAAAGTTTTGAGTTAAACTTTTTCTCAAAGTTGCTTTGCGCAAAATTTTTGCGAAAAACACATTGTCCTACTGAGTAAGATATTGGGCGAGTTCGAAGGTTGTATTGTTGTTTGTTTATATGGTAAGCATCTGAAATTCGCTTCTGTAGATCTTGACGTAATAAAGCTAAACTGTCATCTTTGGACAACGGATTTGGTGTTTCATTAAGCAAATGTATATTCTTTAACAATTTATAGGAGGAACCGTGCGTTAACATATCTTGCCCAAAGACTGCGTGATAGGGCGAAGTGCGAATTGAGCTATGAACCGAATTTCTTAATGAGCAACTTATTGAACTGAGGTTTTCATCCCATACAGTCTGGTCTTTTTTCAAATAAGCGCGAATTCCGGCAATCAGCGACCGATTTACCCTTTCGGATGCGTTAGCTTGCGGTGAATATAAAGCCGTGTAAATATGATTAATTCCTAGTTTAGTGAAAAACGCGTTCAATTCATTGGATTTAAATTGTGAGCCATTGTCACTCACAATGTGCTCAGGAACACCATAAACGTGAAAAATCTGTTCCAGGAGGAAGATTTGAATGTTAGCAGATGTAAATTTCCGCATTGGACAAAGCCAATGGAATTTTGTGAGATGGTCAAGTACAATCAACAGGCCAATGTTTCCACGCTTACTTCTCGGGTAAGGTCCTAGCAAGTCTATGTATAGACGTTGGAATGGTCGTGTTGATATGGCTTGCTTTCCCATCTCTGGCTTTGTCACAAAATTCGGTGCCTTTGTGGTCTTACATACCTCGCATTCCCTAATATAATCGCGAACATCTTTGACAATACCCGCCCAAAAGAAATTCCGACGTATTATGTCTAACGTTTTCGACATTCCACCATGCGACGCAATTGGTGAATCGTGAGCTCTATTAATTACACTTTCACGTAGTTTTGAAGGAACCCAAAGTTTCCAAGCGTTCTGTTGTTCTTGTTCGTCGCCTGTGTAGTGGTCCGTTCGAATGTAGACATATTTGTCAACAATTCTTAAATCTGGGTATTTTGTTTGGTTCTCAGTGATTTTAGCTTTCAGTTCCTCATAATCCTGATCTGCAAAATGCTCGGAATTGAGGTCAATTTCCGGTTCAGCTAGGTCGACAGCAGAAACTTCATCACAGTGTAACCGAGAGAGAGAGTCTGGCACAATGTGATCCTTTCCTTTTCTGTGGCTGATCGTGAATTTATATCCTTGGAGTTTAAATACCCATCTGGCAAGTCTTCCTGTCAACTCGGTTTGCTTCATGAGCCACACTAAGCTTGAGTGGTCAGTAATTACCTCAAATTCCTGCATTTCAATGTAACATCTGAATCGGTGGATGGCTTCAATTGCGGCAAGACACTCTCTTTCAGTTACACTGTAATTACGCTGGGCTGTGTTCAGCTTTTTAGACATGAATGCTATAGGTTTTTCATTTCCGTTGTCGTCTAGCTGAACTAAAACTGCCCCAATACCAAAATTGCTTGCATCGCAATGGATATAAAACTTTTTGTTAAAATCAGGATTCGAGAGAACTGGAGCTGTAGTAAGTAGAGTTTTTATTTTTTCAAAAGCTTTCTGTGCCTCTTCCGTCCAATTAAACTTGCGTTTTGTCGATAAAACTTCCGTTATCGGAAAAACTACTGAGGAAAAGTTCGAAATAAAACGTCGATACCATCCAGCAAGGTCAAGAAATCCTCGGACTTGCTTGATGGTTTTAGGAATAGGCCATGAAAGTATCGACTCAATTTTGTCCGGGTCCGTTTTAATTCCGCCATTTCCAATGACGTAGCCGAGGTATTTCGTTTCGGTAACACAAAAACGTGACTTCGCAATGTTCAAAGTTAGATTAGCTTTCCGAAATTGATCAGCGATACGCACTAAGACAGACAGATGTTTTTTTTTTTTTTTTTTTTTTTTTTCATTTTAGTTATTATTTATTGAATCTTTCTTACATAGAAATTTACAATAAGTATTGAAATCTTAACCTAAACTATAACTAACGTCGTTATTGCCACTGCAATTTCAACAAAAGTTCTCGATAATTTGATTATCTGGCAAAATCCAATGTTTCCGTTCTTCTCAGTCGTCTGTGACCCTCAAATGACAGCAACTCCCTGGCAGACAGATGTGTGGGGAAATCTTCAGACACTATTACCAGGTCATCTAAGTAACCAAAAACACAGTGCTTAAGTTCAGATGGTATTAACGAGTCCATTAAGCGGCACATCGTTTGAGGGGCGTTGCAAAGCCCAAATGGCATCACCCTAAATTGATAGAGGGGCCTACCAGGGATTGTAAACGCGGTTAGAGCTTTGGCTTGATCGGCTAGGCCGATCTGCCAATATGCATCTTTCAGGTCTAGTTTTGAAATTAGGTTAGCTTTTGGTAATCGTGCAAATATGCCCTCAATACTTGGGAGCGGATAGGCATCCTTTTTGGTCACTTGATTGACCTTCCTGGCATCAAGACACAGGCGAACTTTGTGCGGTTTGACCACTAGACGCATGGGAGAACTCCATGGCGAAGACGACTCTTCAATAACTCCTAATGCCAGCATTCTATCGATTTCTTTGTACATAAGTCTCTCCACTGCTGGGGAGACTGGATAGAATCTCTGCTTTATAGGTGTGGCATTGCCAACATCTATATTGTGTTCGATTAAACAAGTTTTTCCCAAGCCATCTTTTCCAAAATTAGGGAATAAAGCAATGATAGCTTCTAGTTGAGTGTTTTGGCATTCGGTTAATGGAAATTTGTGGTCATCTGAAAGAGAATCAGGCTTTTCTAAATCAGCAGACATGACTTCGGAAGATTGTTTCATATCGGACAAATCGGATGAATTGTTTATAATTGCAGATTCAAATAAATCGGGAGCTAATGAAAATAGTCTCCAAAAATCTAAGCCTAAGATCAAGTTTTGTGATAAAGAAGGTACAATCCACAATTTCATCATACGCACTTGTTTTCTAAATTCAATGTCAACTTCAAGATATCCTAAAACTTTCTGTCGATTTCCATCTGCCGTCTTTACGTGAGAGTTTACTTTTCTAAATTGATCAAATTTTGAGAAATTTTCTTGGGCAAGTTTACTGCCGATGCAGCTTATATTTGCGCCGGTGTCCAGAAGACCGAGTTGTGAAAAATTTAAGAATTTAATATTCGCATAAAATCTTCTATCAAAACTATTGTTGACAATAGTAGACACCATACATTTTGATGTAAGTTTTTTCAATTTAAAAAATTTTCGCATTCGAAGCGTAGAGCGTTTGGGTTTGATTTTCGGACGGACAGATAACGCGGACACAGAAAAAAATGAGTTACGTTTCAAGATATAATTTTGCCATCTTTCATGATATGGTCTTATCGGATACAAAATGTTATCATCACATGAATGAGGAAGATTAATTGGTTTTAAAATATGAACATTTTGTAACAAATTTTCGTTTTTATTCGGATAATTTGTAAATTCAGGGAAATTGGACAAATTTGAGGGGTTTGTTACGTCTGGGTTTTTTGTCAAAGCAGGGTAGTTTGTCAAATTTGAGTTATTTTCAAAATTTACGGAAATGGTGAGGGCTGTAGATGAGCTGGCAAGTTTTTTGGACTAGACACTTTTCTTAATGAGCATTTTGGACACTGTGGCTTATACGTGCTTTTAGCACCACATCCATAGCAGAAGATTGTTCTGGTACTAAGGCAGTCTTGCCAATGATGGCCTAACTCATCACAGTTCCAACATTTAGGAAGATTTTGTTTTTGCTCAATAGCATCAACATCATTGCCACCATTAGACGTGTTTGCCAAATCTGAAGTTTCAGGAAAATCTAGTTCCGCTACATTCCGTCTTGGGAAATTAGTAGGGAACATTTTGTTATGCGCATTTTTTCTAAAAAACTCATCACTCATTAGATTTTCGCGCATTTGCACCAACTTCCGCAAATGTGCAATTGAATAAATGGGAACATATAAAAGTTCATGGCGAATGTCTGGTCGCAAATTTTTCGTTAAAATCTCAATTAGCTCATTTTCGGGTATTGGTTTATCTAATCGATCTAAAATTGAGGAAATTGCATCGAAAAATGAGTCAAATGATTCACCGTTTCTCATTTTACGGTTTCTTAGTTCTTCTCTAAGGTCAAAATTGGACTTAAAGTCTTTATATTGATACTTTATTGCGGCGCAAAATTCGTCCCACTGTATGTTATTCACTTGTTTGTGGTAACGCCAGTACCATTCGCGGGCTTTCCCCGACAACAAAATATGTAAGTTCTTACAGATGATTGAAAAATCATTATTAAAATTATCTGCCGTTAGAGAACGGATTCGATACAAAAATTCTTCGACGTTTAAACCGTTCGCCGAACCATCGAACTTCAAATTCCAATTCTGGATCACTGAGGTAACTTTGTCTGATCGAATATTATAGGTATCATTAAAATGAGAAGGTGAGGGTATAGGGTTTCTGATGTTATTTTCCGGTGAAGGAGCTAAACGAGTTGGTTGTACATTAGTATGAACAGAATTTTGCGGTTGAGCATTATTAGAATTTCCTGAATTATTCGGAAATACATTTAAATTTTGTAAAATGCGAACTACACTCGTTTCTATAATTTGAGTGAGTTGCGAAGAATCAATATTAAGAGAATTTTGGGCATTAGACATATTCCGTGTAGGAGTAAACGATTGACTATCTTCAACATATTCAGGTTGAGGATTATTTTGGGGAAAATCTAACGAAGAATTCGCATTTTCATTAAATAGATTTTTAGTGACATTTCTAGTATGATACCTTTTAGCCATTGCTCCTCGACCTTTTCCACGAACATTAGCGTTACTTTTAGAGCCAGGATTTTGACGAGAGTTATCGTGAATGTGAAATTTTTTAAGATCTGCTAGTTCACATGCCTTGTGACATTCGGGACATTCCATAGATTGGGAGAGATGTCTCTCAATGCATTCTTTATGAAATACATGATTGCAATTCATAATTATGAGACATTCATGTGTTTCCAACATTAATTCCCTACATACGATGCACTGGGCATCAGAAAAACCAGAAGCAGAGTTTTGTGGAGGTGGGGGAGTACGTTCCAAAGACATGTTGCTATAATATTAATAAGTAATGAAAATCGAAAATAACCAAAGAAAGCTTTTACCTATATATTGGTAAAAGAGCTAAAAAGATCTAATTGAAGATAGAAAGCAATTTCAGAGTAATTACAGACTGTAGTTTTCCTACTTCTTGTTTATTGAAGAATTATAAGTTTATATTTTTTAAGAAATTTTTATATAAGAAAATAAATTCCAGAAGGAAAAGTCTTAAGCAGTTTTTAATTCAATATTCTTTAAGTATCAGATACAAAACAAAATGTGGTATTTCTGGAAAACTGTATTTTTTTGGAAGACAGTATTTTTCAAAAACAAATTATACAAATTGGTACAATAAAATGTAGGTTTAATGTCAAATTCAGGTACTTATTTTCTTACGCATTGGATGTAAAAATTAATAGGATGAATGAACATCAATAAGAGCACATTTAGATGTGAGTAATATATAGTTTTTTAACAAAATTTGATGTGAGCGATATCTGACAAACCAGTATGCAAACATTTTTAGCTTTTAAACAAACTAGGTGGATATAAAAATGCTGCTAGCGATATTTATATAAATTCCTGGTCTAATTTGGATACTGATGTTTAGTCTAGAACAAATCATTAAAAACAAACTTGTTAAGGAAACCATAACAAAAATTAAAATTAATAAATAGATTACATCTCTTTATGAAAAGAAATCTTTAGGGAACTATCGGTCGTCTTACTCGAACTTGTATAACGTCAAATAAACGAATATCCAGAAAATTATAAAGGTTTATTTCATGAATAAATTTCATTAATTTGTTAATTTTAACTTCTGCTAGGAGAAATGATATTTTAGAATGAAAAAAGCTAGATATAGGACCCATTAAGTGAATACTCTGGGGCCCCACGTTGGGCGCCAATTATGTAATGTACAAGTGGACAAACATTTCTACTTTTAAAGCATTGCTTAAAGTCAAGAGTAAACTGAACTTTGATGGAAGAAAATGTGCACAAGTTTTTCTAAAAGTAAAAGACTTTCAAAGATATGTAGCTAAGACGATTGGGAGTTATTAATCTGCTAGCTAACAGTCTGCTTAGGGTGGGTTCTTGTCTGCTAATACCTATATATCGCACATAAACTTACTTGTACTTGTATACACAATAATTTAAAACTCCCTTGCCTCTGTTATAGGGGGAAACAAACTAAAACTTCAACTAATTAATCAAACCAAGCTAAATCAAACTTAAAAGAGATAATACAGAACTAAATCAGAATTATTTAAATAAAAAAATGAATCAGAATCAAAACCAAAAATATACTTATAATCATTAACAACTTAATATTGTACAAAACAAACCTAATAAAAATCAAAGAAAAAAAATCTGAAACTACTCAAAAGAAGAAAAAATTATTCAAACTAAATAGCCAATTCTACAGTCACATCAAAATGCAGTTTGTAGGGCACCCAAGATGAATTTTGGGGCCAAAGCCTCTTAACCCTCCCTGCCTAATGTTTCAGCGGCGCTTATTTTGCTGAAACCCACAAAGGTTTTCACCCTACTTCATTTTACATCCGTAAGAAAAAATTTAAATTTACAATTCCATTATAAAATTCAAAAATTTATTCATTTCAAAATATTCATTTTGCAAGGTTTTAATAATCCTAATCACAAGATAATATACTGTCCTTAAACTATTATAATTTAAATTATCAACTTAATTATTTAAGTATTAAGCTCACTGAATTTGATTGGTATTACTTCCCATTTTAAGTAAATAACAAAAGTTCAAAATTCATAACAAAATAGAAAAATATTAATAAAAAGAAGCAAAAACAATAAGCAAAAGCTTGATAACTATTCAAGAGACCACTGTTTCTCTTTATGATCTCTACATTAACGTTGTTGTTGCTTCTGTTACTGATTGGTAAGAAAAAATATGCAAACAAGATAATGAAAACAAATTTGTTTGATCACTCACCAAACTTATTGATTACGATGTTAAATGTTGCGTATGATGTCTCGGAGGCCTCTTCGAACATTCGGCATACACTAAACGAAGTTATTAGGGAAGTTAAAGTTGTTGTTGCATATTTTCTAAACAATGTAAATGTATAGATTATTAAAACTAATACTAATGGAAATATTTAACAATACAGACCTTACTTATACATGTTTAGAATTAGGTTATAATCGTACTTTAATATTAAAATTTCTGATAGGTAAAGAGATAGATTTTAAAATAGTTTTATGTTAGTTTTAGGATATATTCATAAGTATTGTAAATTATCATTACTAAATTAGATATTTCAAGTGATTATTATAGAAATTGACACGTTATGTAAATATAAACATAAGTCTTCTATAGAAATCATTTCTATGATACATACATTGTTATTGTTGTAATTTGATTAGTTTTTAAGTTAAGTTAGAGCTAAATTGAGAAAATTAAGGTAGGGACCTATTTATAGACATACCGAAACATTACGGACGAATTTTTGGACAATACGGACTTATTGAATTTTTGAAAATTGTTGATATTTATATAAGGATACAATTATTATCTTATTACTTATTAAGATTCTTACTTATTAAGATTCATTGTTAGTTGCAGGTGATACTTATGATTTTAATTGCATGTTGTACGATGATCAATTTCGATATTCGGACTGCACTAATTCATCGATGTTTGAGGTTAGATTGGTTTGAGGTCAGAATTAAAAGCTTGTAGGTTGGGAGTGAAATTTTTTTGGGAAGAATTTGATTTGATGATAAGCTCGGTTGCAAATAATGAGTTTTTTCGTATTCCTCTTATTGCTAATCAGGTTGTTTACGAACAATTGGTCATTCCCGTGACGTCACAAACTGGATTGAATATTGGATGTTGTAATAAGCTTGACTTAATCTTCTTACTACTTTGTATTTGCTTTTTACTAATTCGTCGAGACTTCTTTAAGCACAGTGGGAATCAAAATTAGGAGCACGATTTGGAAACAATTTCTGCCGATTATTATCCACAGATTTTCTGGGAATCTTGTGTTGATTTTAAAAATTAGCTTCACCAAACACAACCAATTGTAGAAGTATATTCCCAGAATTTGGATGATGGAATTTGATGTTGGCAAATTATTGGTTCCAAAGTGAGGTTATGGAAATCGCACAATAACTTTGAACAAAAATGGCTACCACGTGATTTGGAATAATGGAGAATTTCCTATATGGATTTTTGTATTATAATATTGTCTTCGAATAAAATTCATTAAAATTTTACCTTTATCCAGAAATTAGTTCTTTATTGTTAAATTATGGAAAAATAGCACTTAAAGCAAATTATGATTCACGTTAATATTTTTCACTCACTTTATTAATTTAAATTTTTTTAATTTATTTTTTTAATACTTTACTGTAATGATGTTTCCAGTACAAAATCTCAAAGTAAAAAGAACGTTTTAACGTGTGAGTGGAAAAAACCAAGCTTTTGATTGTATGAGTAGTTACTATTGATCGAGTACTAATAATCGATTAGTCATTATTCGAGTAACTTTATTTTGCAGTGTTGCCCTTAATGTCTGTCTGTCCAACGTTTACACCATACAATATCAAAGTGTCACCAATGTAAATAATGTTTGAATGCAAAAAATATAAATGTAGTAAAAATATATACACAACTTATTATAATATAAAAATATATTTAATATAAAAATATTTAGACATAACAATTTTAATAGCATCTAGTTAAATATTTTATAAATGCAAGTAAATGAGGGTAAATTTCAATTGAATTTTGCTTAAAAAAAACTAAGCAAATGTTACTTTTCCGGAAAAATACTTTTTTCGAAGAAATTTTTTTATATTTCAAATTACGACAAAATCGTACAATACACCAAAAACCAATTTTTTAGTGAAAACATAAAAGTCCATTTATCTTGGAAACTATAAAAGATAGAGCCAAAGCAATGATTATCTGTGATCACTTTTATTTCCCACCAGAACCTAATTTTTGAGTGAAAATATAAAAGTCCATTTATCTTGGAAACTATAAGAGATAGAGCCAAAACAATGATAATCTGTGATCACTTGTACTTCCCACCAAAAACATAATTTTTGAGTGAAAACATAAAAGTCCATTTATCTTGAAAACTATATGAGATAGAGCCAAAGCAGTGATTATCTGGGATCACTTGTATTTCCCACCAGAACCTGATTTTTGAGTGAAAACATAAAAGTGCATTTATCTTGGAAACTGTAAGAGATAGAGCCAAAACAATGATAATCTGTGATCACTTGTATTTCCCACCAAAAATAAAATTTTTAAGTGAAAACATAAAAGTCCATTTATCTTGGAAACTATAGGAGATAGAGCCAAAACAATGATAATCCGTGATCACTTTTATTTCCAACCAAAACCTAATTTTTTAGTGAAAACACGAAAGTAAATTTATCTTGGAAACTATAAGAGATAGAGCCAAAACAATGATAATCTGTGATCACTTTTATTTCCAACCAAAACCTAATTTTTGAGTGGAAACATAAAAGTCCACTTATCTTGGAAACTATAAGAGATAGAGCCAAAACAATGATAATCCGTGATCACTTTTATTTCCCACCAAAACCTAATTTTTTAGTGAAAACACAAAAGTAAATTTATCTTGGAAACTATAAGAGATAGAGCCAAAACAATGATAATCTGTGATCACTTTTATTTCCAACCAAAACCTAATTTTTGAGTGGAAACATAAAAGTCCATTTATCTTGAAAACTATATGAGATAGAGCCAAAGCAGTGATTATCTGGGATCACTTGTATTTCCCACCAGAACCTGATTTTTGAGTGAAAACATAAAAGTGCATTTATCTTGGAAACTGTAAGAGATAGAGCCAAAACAATGATAATCTGTGATCACTTGTATTTCCCACCAAAAATAAAATTTTTAAGTGAAAACATAAAAGTCCATTTATCTTGGAAACTATAGGAGATAGAGCCAAAACAATGATAATCCGTGATCACTTTTATTTCCAACCAAAACCTAATTTTTTAGTGAAAACACGAAAGTAAATTTATCTTGGAAACTATAAGAGATAGAGCCAAAACAATGATAATCTGTGATCACTTTTATTTCCAACCAAAACCTAATTTTTGAGTGGAAACATAAAAGTCCACTTATCTTGGAAACTATAAGAGATAGAGCCAAAACAATGATAATCCGTGATCACTTTTATTTCCCACCAAAACCTAATTTTTTAGTGAAAACACAAAAGTAAATTTATCTTGGAAACTATAAGAGATAGAGCCAAAACAATGATAATCTGTGATCACTTTTATTTCCAACCAAAACCTAATTTTTGAGTGGAAACATAAAAGTCCACTTATCTTGGAAACTATAAGAGATAGAGCCAAAACAATGATAATCCGTGATCACTTTTATTTCCCACCAAAACCTAATTTTTTAGTGAAAACACAAAAGTAAATTTATCTTGGAAACTATAAGAGATAGAGCCAAAACAATGATAATCTGTGATCACTTTTATTTCCAACCAAAACCTAATTTTTGAGTGGAAACATAAAAGTCCACTTATCTTGGAAACTATAAGAGATAGAGCCAAAACAATGATAATCCGTGATCACTTTTATTTCCCACCAAAACCTAATTTTTTAGTGAAAACACAAAAGTAAATTTATCTTGGAAACTATAAGAGATAGAGCCAAAACAATGATAATCTGTGATTACTTTTATTTCCAACCAAAACCTAATTTTTGAGTGGAAACATAAAAGTCCACTTATCTTGGAAACTATAAGAGATAGAGCCAAAGCAATGATTATCTGTGATTACTTTTATTTCCCACCAAAAATAAAATTTTTAAGTGAAAACATAAAAGTCCATTTATCTTGGAAACTATAAGAGATAGAGCCAAAACAATGATAATCTGTGATCACTTTTATTTCCCACCAAAAACCTAATTTTTGAGTGGAAACATAAAAGTCCATTATTTTGGAAACTATAAGAGATAGAGCCAAAACAATGATAATCCGTGATCACTTTTATTTCCAACCAAAACCTAATTTTTTAGTGAAAACACGAAAGTAAATTTATCTTGGAAACTATAAGAGATAGAGCCAAAACAATGATAATCTGTGATCACTTTTATTTCCAACCAAAACCTAATTTTTGAGTGGAAACATAAAAGTCCACTTATCTTGGAAACTATAAGAGATAGAGCCAAAACAATGATAATCCGTGATCACTTTTATTTCCCACCAAAACCTAATTTTTTAGTGAAAACACAAAAGTAAATTTATCTTGGAAACTATAAGAGATAGAGCCAAAACAATGATAATCTGTGATCACTTTTATTTCCAACCAAAACCTAATTTTTGAGTGGAAACATAAAAGTCCATTTATCTTGAAAACTATATGAGATAGAGCCAAAGCAGTGATTATCTGGGATCACTTGTATTTCCCACCAGAACCTGATTTTTGAGTGAAAACATAAAAGTGCATTTATCTTGGAAACTGTAAGAGATAGAGCCAAAACAATGATAATCTGTGATCACTTGTATTTCCCACCAAAAATAAAATTTTTAAGTGAAAACATAAAAGTCCATTTATCTTGGAAACTATAGGAGATAGAGCCAAAACAATGATAATCCGTGATCACTTTTATTTCCAACCAAAACCTAATTTTTTAGTGAAAACACGAAAGTAAATTTATCTTGGAAACTATAAGAGATAGAGCCAAAACAATGATAATCTGTGATCACTTTTATTTCCAACCAAAACCTAATTTTTGAGTGGAAACATAAAAGTCCACTTATCTTGGAAACTATAAGAGATAGAGCCAAAACAATGATAATCCGTGATCACTTTTATTTCCCACCAAAACCTAATTTTTTAGTGAAAACACAAAAGTAAATTTATCTTGGAAACTATAAGAGATAGAGCCAAAACAATGATAATCTGTGATCACTTTTATTTCCAACCAAAACCTAATTTTTGAGTGGAAACATAAAAGTCCACTTATCTTGGAAACTATAAGAGATAGAGCCAAAACAATGATAATCCGTGATCACTTTTATTTCCCACCAAAACCTAATTTTTTAGTGAAAACACAAAAGTAAATTTATCTTGGAAACTATAAGAGATAGAGCCAAAACAATGATAATCTGTGATCACTTTTATTTCCAACCAAAACCTAATTTTTGAGTGGAAACATAAAAGTCCATTTATCTTGAAAACTATATGAGATAGAGCCAAAGCAGTGATTATCTGGGATCACTTGTATTTCCCACCAGAACCTGATTTTTGAGTGAAAACATAAAAGTGCATTTATCTTGGAAACTGTAAGAGATAGAGCCAAAACAATGATAATCTGTGATCACTTGTATTTCCCACCAAAAATAAAATTTTTAAGTGAAAACATAAAAGTCCATTTATCTTGGAAACTATAGGAGATAGAGCCAAAACAATGATAATCCGTGATCACTTTTATTTCCCACCAAAACCTAATTTTTTAGTGAAAACACAAAAGTAAATTTATCTTGGAAACTATAAGAGATAGAGCCAAAACAATGATAATCTGTGATCACTTTTATTTCCAACCAAAACCTAATTTTTGAGTGGAAACATAAAAGTCCACTTATCTTGGAAACTATAAGAGATAGAGCCAAAACAATGATAATCCGTGATCACTTTTATTTCCCACCAAAACCTAATTTTTTAGTGAAAACACAAAAGTAAATTTATCTTGGAAACTATAAGAGATAGAGCCAAAACAATGATAATCTGTGATCACTTTTATTTCCAACCAAAACCTAATTTTTGAGTGGAAACATAAAAGTCCATTTATCTTGAAAACTATATGAGATAGAGCCAAAGCAGTGATTATCTGGGATCACTTGTATTTCCTACCAAGAACCAAATTTTTAAGTGAAAACATAAAAGTCCATTTATCTTGGAAACTATAAGAGATAGAGCCAAAACAATGATTATTTGTGATCACTTGTATTTCCCACCAAAAACCAATTTTTTGAGTGAAAACATAAAAGTCCATTTATCTTGGAAGCTATAAGAGATAGAGCCAAAGCAATGATAATCTGTGATCACTTTTATTTCCCAAAAGAACCTAATTTTTGAGTGAAAACATAAAAGTCAATTTATCTTGGAATTTTTGAGTGAAAACATAAAAGTCAATTTATCTTGGAAACTATAAGAGATAGAGCCAAAATAATGATAATCTGTGATCACTTTCGCTGCCCAGTAAAAACCTAATTTTTGAGTGAAAAAATAAAAGTCCATTTATCTCGGAAACTATAAGAGATAGATCCAAAACAATGATAATCTCTGATCACTTGTGTTTCTGTGATCACTTGTATTTCCCATCAAAAACCTCATTTGTAAGTGAAAACATAAAAGTCCATTTATCTTGGAAACTATAAGAGATAGAGCCAAAACAATGATAATCTGTGATCACTTGTATTTCCTACCAAGAACAAAATTTTTCAGTGAAAACATAAAAGTCCATTTATCTTGGAAACTATAAGAGATAGAGCCAAAACAATGATTATCTGTGATCTCTTGTATTTCCAACCAAAAACCAATTTTTTAGTGAAAACATAAAAGTCCATTTATCTTGCAAACTATAAAAGATAGAGTCACCAACAGAACCTAATTATTGAGTGAAAACATAAAAGTCCATTTATCTTGGAAACTATAAGAGATAGAGCTAAAGCAATGATTATCTGTGATCACTTTTATTTCCAACCAAAACCTTATTTTTGAGTGGAAACATAAAAGTCCATTTATCTTGGAAACTATAATAGATAGAGCCAAAACAATGATAATCTGTGATCACTTGTATTTCCCATCAAAAACCAAATTTTTAAGGGAAAACATAAAAGTCCGTCTATTTTGGAAACTATAAGAGATAGAGCCAAAACAATGATAATCTGTGATCACTTATATTTCCCACCAAAAACAAAATTTTTAAGGGAAAACATAAAAGTCCATTTATCTTGGAAACTATAAGAGATAGAGCCAAAGCAATGATTATCTGTTATCACTTTTATTTTCCACTATAACCTAATTTTTGAGTGATATCATAAAAGTCCATTTATCTTGGAAACTATAAGAGATAGAGCCAAAAAAATTATTATCTGTGATCACTTTTATTTCCCACCAAAACCTAATTTTTGAGTGAAAACCTAAAAGTCCGTCTATTTTGGAAACTATAAGAGATAGAGCCAAAACAATGATAATCTGTGATCACTTGTATTTCCCACCAAAAATCTAATAAAAGTCCATTTATCTTGGAAACTATAAGAGATAGAGCCAAAACAATGATAATCTGTGATCACTTGTATTTCCCACCAAAAACCTAATTTTTGAATGAAAACATAAAAGTCCATTTATCTTGGAAACAATAAGAGATAGAGCCAAAACAATTATAATCTGTGATCACTTGTAGTTCCCACTAAAAACCTAATTTTTGAGTGAAAACATAAAAGTTCATTTATCTTGGAAACTATAAGAGATAGAGCCAAAACAATGATAATCTGTGCTCACTTTTATTTCCCACCAAAACCTAATTTTTGAGTGAAAACATAAAAGTCCATTTATCTTGGAAACTATAAGAGATAAAGCCAAAGCAATGATTATCTGCGATCACTTGTATTTCCCACCAAAACCTAATTTTTGAGTGAAAACATAAAAGTCCATTTATCTTGGAAACTATAAGAGATAGAGCCAAAACAATGATTATCTGTGATCACTTGTATTTCCCACCAAAACGTAGTTTTTGAGTGAAAACATAAAAGTCCATTTATCTTGGAAACTATAAGCGATAGAGCCAAAACAATGATAATCTGTGATCACTTGTATTTCCCACCAAAAACCAAATTTTTAAGCGAAAACATAGAAGTTCATTTATCTTGAAAACTATAAGAGATAGAGCCAAAGCAATGATTACCTGTGATCACTTTTATTTCCCACCATAACCTAATTTTTGAGTGAAAATATAAAAGTCCATTTATCTTGGAAACTATAAGAGATAGAGCTAAAGCAATGATTATCTGTGATCACCAAAAATCAAATTTTTAAGTGAAAACATAAAAGTCCATTTATCTTGGAAACTATAGCAGATAGAGCCAAAGCAATGATTATCTGTGATCACTTGTATTTCCCACCCAAAACCTAATTTTTGAGTGAAAACATAAGAGATAGAGCCAAAACAATGATAATCTGTGATCACTTTTATTTCCCACCAGAACCTAATTTTTGAGTGAAAAAATAAAAGTCCATTAATCTTGGAAACTGTAAGAGATAGAGCCAAAACAACGATAATCTTTATTACTTGTATTTTCCACCAAAAACCTTATTTTTAAGTGAAAACATAAAAGTCCGTTTATTTTGGAAACTATAAGAGATAGAGCCAAAACAATGATAATCTGTGATCACTCTTATTTCCCACCAAAACCTAATTTTTGAGTGAAAACATAAAAGTCCATTTATCTTGGAAACTATAAGAGATAGAGCCAAAAAAAATGATTATTTGTGATCACTTGTATTTCCCACCAAAACCTAATTTTTGAGTGAAAACATAAAAGTCCATTTATCTTGGAAACTATAAGCGATAGAGCCAAAACAATGATAATCTGTGATCACTCGTATTTCCCACCAAAAACCTAATTTTTAAGTGAAAACATAAAAGTCCATTTATCTTGGAAACTACAAGAGATAGAGCCAAAACAATGATAATCTGTGATCACTTGTATTTCCCACCAAAAACCAAATTTTTAAGGGAAAACATAAAAGTCCATTTATCTTGGAAACTATAAGAGATAGAGCCAAAACAATGATAATCTGTGATCACTTGTATTTCCCACCAAAAACCAATTTTTTAGTGAAAACATAAAAGTCCATTTATCTTGCAAACTATAAAAGATAGAGTCACCACCAGAACCTAATTTTTGAGTGAAAACATAAAAGTCCATTTATCTTGGAAACTATAAGAGATAGAGCCAAAACAATGATTATCTGTGATCACTTTTATTTCCCACCAAAACCTGATTTTTGAGTGAAAACCTAAAAGTCCGTCTATTTAGGAAACTATAAGAGATAGAGCCAAAAAAATTATAATCTGTGATCACTTGCATTTCCCACTAAAAACCTAATTTTTGAGTGAAAACATAAAAGTCCATTTATCTTGGAAACTATAAGAGATAGAGCCAAAACAATGATAATCTGTGATCACTTGTATTTCCCACCAAAAACCAAATTTTTAAGGGAAAACATAAAAGTCCATTTATCTTGGAAACTATAAGAGATAGAGCCAAAACAATGATAATCTGTGATCACTTGTATTTCCCACCAAAAACCAATTTTTTAGTGAAAACATAAAAGTCCATTTATCTTGCAAACTATAAAAGATAGAGTCACCACCAGAACCTAATTTTTGAGTGAAAACATAAAAGTCCATTTATCTTGGAAACTATAAGAGATAAAGCCAAAACAATGATTATCTGTGATCACTTGTATTTCCCACCAAAACCTAATTTTTGAGTAAAAACATAAAAGTCCGTTTATTTTGGAAACTATAAGAGATAGAGCCAAAAAAATTATAATCTGTGATCACTTGCATTTCCCACTAAAAACCTAATTTTTGAGTGAAAACATAAAAGTCCATTTATCTTGGAAACTATAAGAGATAGAGCCAAAACAATGATAATCTGTGACCACTTGTATTTCCTAGCAAAAACCAAATTTTTAAGTGAAAACATAAAAGTCCATTTATCTTGGAAACTATAAGAGACAGAGCCAAAACAATGATAATCTGTGATCACTTGTATTTCCCACCAAAAACCAATTTTTTAGTGAAAACATAAAAGTCCATTTATCTTGGAAACTATAAAAGATAGAGCCACCACCAGAACCTAATTTTTGAGTGAGAACATAAAAGTCCATATATCTTGGAGACTATAAGAGATAGAGCTAAAGCAATGATTATCTGTGATCACTATTATTTCCAACCAAAACCTAATTTTTGAGTGAAAACATAAAAGTCCATTTATCTTGGAAACTATAAAAACCTAATTTTTGAGTGAAAACATAAAAGTTCATTTACCTGGAAACTATAAGAGATAGAGCCAAAACAATGATAATCTGTGATCACTCTTATTTCCCACCAAAACCTAATTTTTGAGTGAAAACATAAAAGTCCATTTATCTTGGAACCTATCATCATTTTCATTTCCCACTAAAAACCTAATTTTTGAATGAAAACATAAAAGTTCATTTATCTTGGAAACTATAAGAGATAGTGCCAAAACAATGATAATCTGTGATCACTTTTCTTTCCCACCAAAACCTAATTTTTGAGTGAAAACATAAAAGTCCATTTATCTTGGAAACTATAAGAGATAGAGCCAAAACAATGATTACCTGTGATCACTTTTCTTTCCCACCAAAACCAAATTTTTGAGTGAAAACATAAAAGTCCATTTATTTTGGAAACTATAAGAGATAGAGTCAAAACAATGATTACCTGTGATCACTTTTATTTCCCACCATAACCTAATTTTTGAGTGAAAACATAAAAGTCCATTTATCTTGGAAACTATAAGAGATAGAGCCAAAACAATGATTATCTGTGATCACTTTTATTTCCCACCAAAACCAAATTTTTGAGTGAAAACATAAAAGTCCGTCTATTTTGGAAACTATAAGAGATAGAGCCAAAACAATGATTATCTGTGATCACTTTTCTTTCCCACCAAAACCTAATTTTTGAGTGAAAACATAAAAGTCCATTTATTTTGGAAACTATAAGAGATAGAGTCAAAACAATGATTACCTGTGATCACTTTTATTTCCCACCATAACCTAATTTTTGAGTGAAAACATAAAAGTCCATTTATCTTGGAAACTATAAGAGATAGAGCCAAAACAATGATTATCTGTGATCACTTTTATTTCCCACCAAAACCAAATTTTTGAGTGAAAACATAAAAGTCCGTCTATTTTGGAAACTATAAGAGATAGTGCCAAAACAATGATAATCTGTGATCACTTTTCTTTCCCACCAAAACCTAATTTTTGAGTGAAAACATAAAAGTCCATTTATTTTGGAAACTATAAGAGATAGAGTCAAAACAATGATTACCTGTGATCACTTTTATTTCCCACCATAACCTAATTTTTGAGTGAAAACATAAAAGTCCATTTATCTTGGAAACTATAAGAGATAGAGCCAAAACAATGATTATCTGTGATCACTTTTATTTCCCACCAAAACCAAATTTTTGAGTGAAAACATAAAAGTCCGTCTATTTTGGAAACTATAAGAGATAGAGCCAAAACAATGATTATCTGTGATCACTTTTATTTCCCACCAAAACCTAATTTTTGAGTGAAAACATAAAAGTCCATTTATCTTGGAAACTATAAGAGATAGAGCCAAAACAATGATAATCTGTGACCACTTGCATTTCCTAGCAAAAACCAAATTTTTAAGTGAAAACATAAAAGTCCATTTATCTTGGAAACTATAAGAGACAGAGCCAAAACAATGATAATCTGTGATCACTTGTATTTCCCACCAAAAACCAATTTTTTAGTGAAAACATAAAAGTCCATTTATCTTGGAAACTATAAAAGATAGAGCCACCACCAGAACCTAATTTTTGAGTGAGAACATAAAAGTCCATATATCTTGGAGACTATAAGAGATAGAGCTAAAGCAATGATTATCTGTGATCACTTTTATTTCCAACCAAAACCTAATTTTTGAGTGAAAACATAAAAGTCCATTTATCTTGGAAACTATAAAAACCTAATTTTTGAGTGAAAACATAAAAGTTCATTTACCTGGAAACTATAAGAGATAGAGCCAAAACAATGATAATCTCTGATCACTCTTATTTCCCACCAAAACCTAATTTTTGAGTGAAAACATAAAAGTCCATTTATCTTGGAACCTATCATCATTTTCATTTCCCACTAAAAACCTAATTTTTGAATGAAAACATAAAAGTTCATTTATCTTGGAAACTATAAGAGATAGTGCCAAAACAATGATAATCTGTGATCACTTTTCTTTCCCACCAAAACCTAATTTTTGAGTAAAAACATAAAAGTCCATTTATCTTGGAAACTATAAGAGATAGAGTCAAAACAATGATTACCTGTGATCACTTTTCTTTCCCACCAAAACCTAATTTTTGAGTGAAAACATAAAAGTCCATTTATTTTGGAAACTATAAGAGATAGAGTCAAAACAATGATTACCTGTGATCACTTTTATATCCCACCATAACCTAATTTTTGAGTGAAAACATAAAAGTCCATTTATCTTGGAAACTATAAGAGATAGAGCCAAAACAATGATTATCTGTGATCACTTTTATTTCCCACCAAAACCAAATTTTTGAGTGAAAACATAAAAGTCCGTCTATTTTGGAAACTATAAGAGATAGAGCCAAAACAATGATTATCTGTGATCACTTTTATTTCCCACCAAAACCTAATTTTTGAGTGAAAACATAAAAGTCCATTTATCTTGGAAACTATAAGAGATAGAGCCAAAACAATGATAATCTGTGACCACTTGTATTTCCTAGCAAAAACCAAATTTTTAAGTGAAAACATAAAAGTCCATTTATCTTGGAAACTATAAGAGACAGAGCCAAAACAATGAACATCTGTGATCACTTGTATTTCCCACCAAAAACCAATTTTTTAGTGAAAACATAAAAGTCCATTTATCTTGGAAACTATAAAAGATAGAGCCACCACCAGAACCTAATTTTTGAGTGAGAACATAAAAGTCCATATATCTTGGAGACTATAAGAGATAGAGCTAAAGCAATGATTATCTGTGATCACTTTTATTTCCAACCAAAACCTAATTTTTGAGTGAAAACATAAAAGTCCATTTATCTTGGAAACTATAAGAGATAGAGCCAAAACAATGATTACCTGTGATCACTTTTATTTCCCACCATAACCTAATTTTTGAGTGAAAACATAAAAGTCCATTTATCTTGGAAACTATAAGAGATAGAGCCAAAACAATGATTATCTGTGATCACTTTTATTTCCCACCAAAACCAAATTTTTGAGTGAAAACATAAAAGTCCATTTATCTTGGAAACTATAAGAGATAGAGCCAAAACAATGATTATCTGTGATCACTTTTATTTCCCACCAAAACCTAATTTTTGAGTGAAAACATAAAAGTCCATTTATCTTGGAAACTATAAGAGATAGAGCCAAAACAATGATAATCTGTGATCACTTGTATTTCCCACCAAAAACCTAATTTTTGAGTGAAAACATAAAAGTCCATTTATCTTGGAAACTATAAGAGATAGAGCCAAAACAATGATAATCTGTGATCACTTGTATTTCCTAGCAAAACCTAGTTTTTGAGTGAAAACATAAAAGTCCATTTATCTTGGAAACTATAAGAGATAGAGCCAAAACAATGATAATCTGTGATCACTTGTATTTCCCACCAAAAACCTGATTTTTGAGTGAAAACATAAAAGTCCATTTATCTTGGAAACTATAAGAGATAGAGCCAAAGTAATGATAATCTGTGATCACTTGTATTTCCTAGCAAAACCTAGTTTTTGAGTGAAAACATAAAAGTCCACTGGAAACTATAAGAGATAGAGCCAAAACAATGATAATATGTGATCACTTGTATTTTCCACCAAAAAACTAATTTTTGAGTGAAAACATAAAAGTCAATTTATCTTGGAAACTATCATCATTTTCATTTCCCACTAAAAACCTAATTGTTGAGTGAAAACATAAAAGTTCATTTATCTTGGAAACTATAAGAGATAGTGCCAAAACAATGATAATCTGTGATCACTTTTCTTTCCCACCAAAACCTAATTTTTAAATAAAAATATAAAAGTCCGTTTATTTTGGAAACTATAAGAGATAGAGTCAAAAAAATGATAATCTGTGATCACTTGCATTTCCTACTAAAAACCTAATTTTTGAGTGAAAACATAAAAGTCCATTTATCTTGGAAACTATAAGAGATAGAGCCAAAACAATGATAATCTGTGATCACTTGTATTTCCTACCAAGAACCAAATTTTTAAGTGAAAACATAAAAGTCCATTTATCTTGGAAACTATAAGAGATAGAGCCAAAACAATGATAATCTGTGATCACTTGTATTTCCCACCAAAAACCAATTTTTTAGTGAAAACATAAAAGTCCATTTATCTTGGAAACTATAAGAGATAGAGCTAAAGCAATGATTATCTGTGATCACTTTTATTTCCAACCAAAACCTAATTTTTGAGTGGAAACATAAAAGTCCATTTATCTTGGAAACTATAAGAGATAGAGCCAAAACAATGATAATCTGTGATCACTTTTATTTTCAACCAAAACCTAATTTTTGAAACTATAGGAGATAGAGCCAAAACAATGATAATATGTTATCACTTGTATTTCCCACCAAAAACCTAATGTTTAAGTGAAAACATAAAAGTCCATTTATCTTGGAAACTATAAAAGATCGAGCCAAAACAATGATAATCTGTGATCACTTGTATTTCCCACCAAAAACCTAATTTTTGAGTGAAAACATAAAAGTCCATTTATCTTGCAAACTATAAGAGATAGAGCCAAAGCAATGATTATCTGTTATCACTTTTATTTTCCACTATAACCTAATTTTTGAGTGAAACCATAAAAGTTCATTTATCTTGGAAACTATAAGAGATAGAGCCAAAACAATGATTATTTGTGATCACTTTTATTTCCCACCAAATCCTAATTTTTGAGTGAAAACATAAAAGTCCGTCTATTTTTGAAACTATAAGAGATAGAGCCAAAACAATGATAATCTGTGATCACTTGTATTTCCTACCAAAAACCTAATTTTTGAGTGAAAACATAAAAGTCCATTTATCTTGGAAACTATATGAGATAGAGCAAACACAATGATAATCTGTGGTCACTTTCATTTCCCACTAAAAACCTAATTTTTGAGTGAAAACATAAAAGTTCATTTACCTGGAAACTATAAGAGATAGAGCCAAAACAATGATAATCTGTGATCACTCTTATTTCCCACCAAAACCTAAGTTTTGAGTGAAAACATAAAAGTCCATTTATCTTGGAAACTATAAGAGATAAAGCCAAAACAATGATAATATGTGATCACTTGTATTTCCCACCAAAAACCTAATTTTTGAGTGAAAATATAAAAGTCCATTTATAAGAGATAGAGCCAAAACAATGATAATCTGTGATCACTTGTATTTTCCGCCAAAAACCTAATTTTTGAGTGAAAACATAAAAGTCCATTTATCTTGGAAACTATCATCACTTTCATTTCCCACTAAAAACCTAATTTTTGAGTGAAAACATAAAAGTCCATTTATCTTGGAAACTGTGATCACATATATTTCCCACCAAAAACCAAATTTTTAAATGAAAACATAAAACAATTATAATCTGTGATCACTTGTATTTCCTACCAAAAACCAAATTTTTAAGGGAAAACATAAAAGTCCATTTATCTTGGAAACTATAAGAGATAGAGCCGAAACAATGATAATCTGTGATCACTTCTATTTTTCACCAAAAACCAAATTTTTAAGTGAAAACATAAAAGTCCATTTATCTTGGAAACTATAAGAGATAGAGCCAAAACAATGATAATCTGTGATCACTTGTATCTCCCACCAAAAACCTAATTTTTGAGTGAAAACATAAGAGATAGTGCCAAAACAATGATAACCTGTGATCACTTTTATTTCCCACCAGCACCTAATTTTTGAGTGAAAACATAAAAGTCCATTTATCATGGAAACTGTAAGAGATAGAGCCAAAACAATGATAATCTGTGATCACTT
This sequence comes from Lucilia sericata, assembly GCF_015586225.1. Taxonomy (NCBI): domain Eukaryota; kingdom Metazoa; phylum Arthropoda; class Insecta; order Diptera; family Calliphoridae; genus Lucilia; species Lucilia sericata. The sequence continues at coordinate 43,509 of NW_023995693.1, read as the reverse complement.
TTATTTCCCACCAAAACCTAATTTTTTAGTGAAAACATAAAAGTTCATTTACCTGGAAACTATAAGAGATAGAGCCAAAACAATGATAATCTGTGATCACTTTTATTTCCCACCAGAACCTAATTTTTGAGTGAAAACATAACATAACATATTGCTAAATCAATGATTATCTGTGATCACTTTTATTTCAACCAAAAACCAATATTTTAGTGGAAACATAAAAGTCCATTTATCTTGGAAACTATAAAAGATAGAGCTAAAGCAGTGATTATCTGTGATCACTTTTATTTCTCACCAGAACCTAATTTTGAGTGAAAACATAAAAGTCCATTTTTCTTGGAAACTATAAGAGATAGGTCCAAAACAATGACAATCTATGATCACTTGTATTTCCCACCAAAAATCAAATTTTTAAGTGAAAACATAGAAGTACATTTATCTTGGAAACTAGAAGAGATAGAGCCACAGCAGTGATTATCTGTGATCACTTGTATTTCCCACCAAAACCTAATTTTTGAGTGAAAACATAAGAGATAGAGCCAAAACAATGATAATCTGTGATCACTTTTATTTCCCACCAGAACCTAATTTTTGAGTGAAAACATAAAAGTCCATTTATCTTGGAAACTATAAGAGATAGAGCCAAAACAATGATAATCTGTGATCACTTGTATTTCCCACCAAAAATCAAATTTTTAAGTGAAAACGTAGAAGTCCATTTATCTTGGAAACTATTGGAGATAGAGCTAAAGCAATGATTATCTGTGATCACTTGTATTTCCCACCAAAAACCAAATTTTTGAGTAAAAACATAAAAGTCCGTTTATTTTGGAAACTATAAGAGATAGAGCCAAAACAATGATAATCTGTGATCACTTTTATTTCCCACCAGAACCTAATTTTTGAGTGAAAACATAAAAGTCCATTTATCTTGGAAACTATAAGAGATAGAGCCAAAACAATGATAATCTGTGATCACTTGTATTTCCTACCAAAAACCTAATTTTTGAGAGAAAACATAAAAGTCCATTTATCTTGGAAACTATAAGAGATAGAGCCAAAACAATGATAATCTGTGATCACTTGTATTTCCCACCAAAAACCTAATTTTTGAGTGAAAACATAAAAGTCCATTTATCTTGGAAACTATAAGAGATAGAGCCAAAACAATGATAATCTGTGATCACTTGTATTTCCCACCAAAAATCAAATTTTTAAGTGAAAACGTAGAAGTCCATTTATCTTGGAAACTATTGGAGATAGAGCTAAAGCAATGATTATCTGTGATCACTTGTATTTCCCACCAAAAACCAAATTTTTGAGTAAAAACATAAAAGTCCGTTTATTTTGGAAACTATAAGAGATAGAGCCAAAACAATGATAATCTGTGATCACTTTCAATTTCCACTAAAAACCTAATTTTTGAGTGAAAACATAAAAGTCCATTTATCTTGGAAACTATAAGAGATAGAGCCAAAACAATGATAATCTGTGATCACTTGTATTTCCCACCAAAAACCTAATTTTTGAGAGAAAACATAAAAGTCCATTTATCTTGGAAACTATAAGAGATAGGGCCAAAACAATGATAATCTGTGATCACTTGTATTTCCCACCAAAAACCTAATTTTTGAGTGAAAACATAAAAGTCCATTTATCTTGGAAACTATAAGAGATAGAGCCAAAACAATGATAATCTGTGATCACTTGTATTTCCCACCAAAAATCAAATTTTTAAGTGAAAACGTAGAAGTCCAGTTATCTTGGAAACTATTGGAGATAGAGCTAAAGCAATGATTATCTGTGATCACTTGTATTTCCCACCAAAAACCAAATTTTTGAGTGAAAACATAAAAGTCCATTTATCTTGGAAACTATAAGAGATAGAGCCAAAATATTGATAATCTGTGATGGATTTTATTTCCTACCAAAACTTAATTTTTAAGTGAAAACATAAAAGTCCATTTATCTTGGAAACTAGAAGAGATAGAGCCAAAACAATGATAATCTGTGATCACTTGTATTTCCTAGCAAAACCTAGTTTTTGAGTGAAAACATAAAAGTCCATTTATCTTGGAAACTATAAGAGATAGAGCCAAAACAATGATAATCTGTGATCACTTGTATTTCCCACCAAAAACCTGATTTTTGAGTGAAAACATAAAAGTCCATTTATCTTGGAAACTATAAGAGATAGAGCCAAAGTAATGATAATCTGTGATCACTTGTATTTCCTAGCAAAACCTAGTTTTTGAGTGAAAACATAAAAGTCCACTGGAAACTATAAGAGATAGAGCCAAAACAATGATAATATGTGATCACTTGTATTTTCCACCAAAAAACTAATTTTTGAGTGAAAACATAAAAGTCAATTTATCTTGGAAACTATCATCATTTTCATTTCCCACTAAAAACCTAATTGTTGAGTGAAAACATAAAAGTTCATTTATCTTGGAAACTATAAGAGATAGTGCCAAAACAATGATAATCTGTGATCACTTTTCTTTCCCACCAAAACCTAATTTTTAAATAAAAATATAAAAGTCCGTTTATTTTGGAAACTATAAGAGATAGAGTCAAAAAAATGATAATCTGTGATCACTTGCATTTCCTACTAAAAACCTAATTTTTGAGTGAAAACATAAAAGTCCATTTATCTTGGAAACTATAAGAGATAGAGCCAAAACAATGATAATCTGTGATCACTTGTATTTCCTACCAAGAACCAAATTTTTAAGTGAAAACATAAAAGTCCATTTATCTTGGAAACTATAAGAGATAGAGCCAAAACAATGATAATCTGTGATCACTTGTATTTCCCACCAAAAACCAATTTTTTAGTGAAAACATAAAAGTCCATTTATCTTGGAAACTATAAGAGATAGAGCTAAAGCAATGATTATCTGTGATCACTTTTATTTCCAACCAAAACCTAATTTTTGAGTGGAAACATAAAAGTCCATTTATCTTGGAAACTATAAGAGATAGAGCCAAAACAATGATAATCTGTGATCACTTTTATTTTCAACCAAAACCTAATTTTTGAAACTATAGGAGATAGAGCCAAAACAATGATAATATGTTATCACTTGTATTTCCCACCAAAAACCTAATGTTTAAGTGAAAACATAAAAGTCCATTTATCTTGGAAACTATAAAAGATCGAGCCAAAACAATGATAATCTGTGATCACTTGTATTTCCCACCAAAAACCTAATTTTTGAGTGAAAACATAAAAGTCCATTTATCTTGCAAACTATAAGAGATAGAGCCAAAGCAATGATTATCTGTTATCACTTTTATTTTCCACTATAACCTAATTTTTGAGTGAAACCATAAAAGTTCATTTATCTTGGAAACTATAAGAGATAGAGCCAAAACAATGATTATTTGTGATCACTTTTATTTCCCACCAAATCCTAATTTTTGAGTGAAAACATAAAAGTCCGTCTATTTTTGAAACTATAAGAGATAGAGCCAAAACAATGATAATCTGTGATCACTTGTATTTCCTACCAAAAACCTAATTTTTGAGTGAAAACATAAAAGTCCATTTATCTTGGAAACTATATGAGATAGAGCAAACACAATGATAATCTGTGGTCACTTTCATTTCCCACTAAAAACCTAATTTTTGAGTGAAAACATAAAAGTTCATTTACCTGGAAACTATAAGAGATAGAGCCAAAACAATGATAATCTGTGATCACTCTTATTTCCCACCAAAACCTAAGTTTTGAGTGAAAACATAAAAGTCCATTTATCTTGGAAACTATAAGAGATAAAGCCAAAACAATGATAATATGTGATCACTTGTATTTCCCACCAAAAACCTAATTTTTGAGTGAAAATATAAAAGTCCATTTATAAGAGATAGAGCCAAAACAATGATAATCTGTGATCACTTGTATTTTCCGCCAAAAACCTAATTTTTGAGTGAAAACATAAAAGTCCATTTATCTTGGAAACTATCATCACTTTCATTTCCCACTAAAAACCTAATTTTTGAGTGAAAACATAAAAGTCCATTTATCTTGGAAACTGTGATCACATATATTTCCCACCAAAAACCAAATTTTTAAATGAAAACATAAAACAATTATAATCTGTGATCACTTGTATTTCCTACCAAAAACCAAATTTTTAAGGGAAAACATAAAAGTCCATTTATCTTGGAAACTATAAGAGATAGAGCCGAAACAATGATAATCTGTGATCACTTCTATTTTTCACCAAAAACCAAATTTTTAAGTGAAAACATAAAAGTCCATTTATCTTGGAAACTATAAGAGATAGAGCCAAAACAATGATAATCTGTGATCACTTGTATCTCCCACCAAAAACCTAATTTTTGAGTGAAAACATAAGAGATAGTGCCAAAACAATGATAACCTGTGATCACTTTTATTTCCCACCAGCACCTAATTTTTGAGTGAAAACATAAAAGTCCATTTATCATGGAAACTACAAGAGATAGAGCCAAAACAATGATAATCTGTGATCACTTTTATTTCCCACCAAAACCTAATTTTTTAGTGAAAACATAAAAGTTCATTTACCTGGAAACTATAAGAGATAGAGCCAAAACAATGATAATCTGTGATCACTTTTATTTCCCACCAGAACCTAATTTTTGAGTGAAAACATAACATAACATATTGCTAAATCAATGATTATCTGTGATCACTTTTATTTCAACCAAAAACCAATATTTTAGTGGAAACATAAAAGTCCATTTATCTTGGAAACTATAAAAGATAGAGCTAAAGCAGTGATTATCTGTGATCACTTTTATTTCTCACCAGAACCTAATTTTTGAGTGAAAACATAAAAGTCCATTTTTCTTGGAAACTATAAGAGATAGGTCCAAAACAATGACAATCTATGATCACTTGTATTTCCCACCAAAAATCAAATTTTTAAGTGAAAACATAGAAGTACATTTATCTTGGAAACTAGAAGAGATAGAGCCACAGCAGTGATTATCTGTGATCACTTGTATTTCCCACCAAAACCTAATTTTTGAGTGAAAACATAAGAGATAGAGCCAAAACAATGATAATCTGTGATCACTTTTATTTCCCACCAGAACCTAATTTTTGAGTGAAAACATAAAAGTCCATTTATCTTGGAAACTATAAGAGATAGAGCCAAAACAATGATAATCTGTGATCACTTGTATTTCCCACCAAAAATCAAATTTTTAAGTGAAAACGTAGAAGTCCATTTATCTTGGAAACTATTGGAGATAGAGCTAAAGCAATGATTATCTGTGATCACTTGTATTTCCCACCAAAAACCAAATTTTTGAGTAAAAACATAAAAGTCCGTTTATTTTGGAAACTATAAGAGATAGAGCCAAAACAATGATAATCTGTGATCACTTTTATTTCCCACCAGAACCTAATTTTTGAGTGAAAACATAAAAGTCCATTTATCTTGGAAACTATAAGAGATAGAGCCAAAACAATGATAATCTGTGATCACTTGTATTTCCTACCAAAAACCTAATTTTTGAGAGAAAACATAAAAGTCCATTTATCTTGGAAACTATAAGAGATAGAGCCAAAACAATGATAATCTGTGATCACTTGTATTTCCCACCAAAAACCTAATTTTTGAGTGAAAACATAAAAGTCCATTTATCTTGGAAACTATAAGAGATAGAGCCAAAACAATGATAATCTGTGATCACTTGTATTTCCCACCAAAAATCAAATTTTTAAGTGAAAACGTAGAAGTCCATTTATCTTGGAAACTATTGGAGATAGAGCTAAAGCAATGATTATCTGTGATCACTTGTATTTCCCACCAAAAACCAAATTTTTGAGTAAAAACATAAAAGTCCGTTTATTTTGGAAACTATAAGAGATAGAGCCAAAACAATGATAATCTGTGATCACTTTCAATTTCCACTAAAAACCTAATTTTTGAGTGAAAACATAAAAGTCCATTTATCTTGGAAACTATAAGAGATAGAGCCAAAACAATGATAATCTGTGATCACTTGTATTTCCCACCAAAAACCTAATTTTTGAGAGAAAACATAAAAGTCCATTTATCTTGGAAACTATAAGAGATAGGGCCAAAACAATGATAATCTGTGATCACTTGTATTTCCCACCAAAAACCTAATTTTTGAGTGAAAACATAAAAGTCCATTTATCTTGGAAACTATAAGAGATAGAGCCAAAACAATGATAATCTGTGATCACTTGTATTTCCCACCAAAAATCAAATTTTTAAGTGAAAACGTAGAAGTCCAGTTATCTTGGAAACTATTGGAGATAGAGCTAAAGCAATGATTATCTGTGATCACTTGTATTTCCCACCAAAAACCAAATTTTTGAGTGAAAACATAAAAGTCCATTTATCTTGGAAACTATAAGAGATAGAGCCAAAATATTGATAATCTGTGATGGATTTTATTTCCTACCAAAACTTAATTTTTAAGTGAAAACATAAAAGTCCATTTATCTTGGAAACTAGAAGAGATAGAGCCAAAACAATGATAATCTGTGATCACTTGTATTTCCCACCAAAAACCAATATTTTAGTGAAAACATAAAAGTCCATTTATCTTGGAAACTATAAAAGACAGAGCCAAAGCAATGATTATCTGTGATCACTTTTATTTCCCACCAGAACCTAATTTTTGAGTGAAAACATAACATAACATATTGCTAAAGCAATGATTATCTGTGATCACTTTTATTTCCAACCAAAACCTAATTTTTGAGTGGAAACATAAAAGTCCATTTATCTTGGAAACTATAAGAGATAGAGTCAAAACAATGATTATCTGTGATCACTTTATTTCCCACCAGAACCTAATTTTTGAGTGAAAACATAAAAGTCCATTTGTCTTGGAAACTATAAGAGATAGAGCCAAAACAATGATAATCTATGATCACTTGTATTTCCCACCAAAAATCAAATTTTTAAGTGAAAACATAGAAGTCCATTTATTTTGGAAACTATAGGAGATAAAGCCAAAACAATGATAATCTGTGATCACTTGTATTTCCCACCAAAAACCTAATTTTTGAGTGAAAACATAAAACTCCATTTATCTTGGAAACTTAAAAGTCCATTTATCTTGGAAACTAAAAGGGATAGAACCAAAACAATGATTATCGGCGATCACTTTTATTTCCCACCAATAATCAAATTTTTAAATGAAAACATAAAAGTCTATTTATCTTGGAAACTATAACGGATAGAACCAAAACAATGATTATCTGCGATCACTTTTATTTCCCACCAAAAATCAAATTTTTAAGTGAAAACATAAAAGTCTATTTATCTTGGAAACTATTAGGGATAGAGCCAAAACAATGATAATCTGTGATCACTTTTATTTCCCACCAGACCCTAATTTTTAAGTAAAAACATAAAAGTCCATTTATCTTGGAGACTATAAGAGATAGAGCCAAAGCAATGATTATCAGTGATCACTTTTATTTCCCAACAGAACCTAATTTTTGAGTGCAAAGATAAAAGTCTATTTATCTTGGAAACAATAAGGGATAGAACCAAAACAATGATTATCTGCGATCACTTTTATTTCCCACCAAAAATCAAATTTTTAAGTGAAAACATAAAAGGTCTATTTATCTTGGAAACTATAAGGGATAGAGCCAAAGCAATGATAATCTGTGATCACTTTTATTTCCCACCAGACCCTAATTTTTGAGTGGAAACATAAAAGTCCATTTATCTTGGAAACTATAAGAGATAGATCCAAAACAATGATAATCTGTGATCACTTTCGTTGCCCACTAAAAACCTAATTTTTGAGTGAAAACATAAAAGTCCATTTATCTTGGAAACTATAAGAGATAGAGCCAAAGCAATGATTATCTGTGATCACTTTTCTTTCCCACCAGAACCTAATTTTTGAGTGAATACATAAAAGTCTATTTATCTTGGAAATTATAAGAGATAGGTCCAAAACAATGACAATCTATGATCACTTGCATTTCCCACCAAAAACCTAATTTTTGAGTGAAAACATAAAAGTCCATTTATCTTGGAAACTATAAAAGATAGAGCCAAAATAATGATAATCTCTAATCGCTTGTATTTCCCACCAAAATCCTAATTTTTGAGTGAAAACATAAAAGTCCATTTATCATGGAAACTATAAGAGATAGAGCCAAAACAATGATAATCTGTGATCACTTGTATTTCCCACCAAAAACCAAATTTTGAAGTGAAAACATAAAAGTCCATTTGTCTTGGAAACTATAAGAGATAGAGCCAAAAAAATGATTATCTGTGATCACTTTTATAGAGCCAAAACAATAATAATCTGTAATCACTTGTATTTTCCACCAAAAACCTAATTTTGAAGTGAAACATAAAAGTCCATTTATCTTGGAATCTATAAGAGATAGAGCTAAGGCAATGATTATCTGTGATCACTTTTATTTCCCACCAAAACCTTATTTTTGAGTGAAACATAAAAGTCCATTTATCTTGGAAACTATAAGAGATAGAGTCAAAACAATGATAATCTGTGATCACTTTCATTTTCCACTAAAAACCTTATTTTTGAGTGAAAACATAAAAGTCCATTTATCTTGGAAACTATAAGAGATAGAGCCAATCTGTGATCACTTGTATTTCCCACCAAAACCTAATTTTTGAGTGAAAACATAAAAGTCCATTTATTTTGGAAACTATAAGAGATAGAGCCAAAATAATGATAATCTCTGATCACTTTTATTTCCCACCAAACCTTATTTTTGAGTGAAACATAAAAGTCCATTTATCTTGGAAACTATAAGAGATAGAGCCAAAACAATGATAATCTGTGATCACTTTTATTTCCCACCAAAACCTAATTTTGGAGTGAAAACATAAAAGTCCATTTATCTTGGAAACTATAAAAGATAGAGCCAAAATAATGATAATCTCTGATCACTTTTATTTCCCACCAAAAACCAAATTTTTAAGTGAAAACATAAAAGTCCATTTATCTTGGAAACTATAAGAGATAGAGCCAAAACAATGATAATCTTTCATCACTTGTATTTCCCACTAAAAACCTAAATTTTGAGTGAAAACATAAAAGTCCATTTATCGTGGAAACTATAAGAGATAGAGCCAAAACAATGATAATCTGTGATCACTTGTATTTCCCACCAAAAACCTAAATTTTAAGTGAAAACATAAAAGTCCATTTATCTTGGAAACTATAAGAGATAGAGCTAAAGCAATGATTATCTGTGATCACTTTTATTTCCCACCAAAACCTTATTTTTGAGTGAAACATAAAAGTCCATTTATCTTGGAAACTGTAAGGGGTAGAGCCAAAACAATGATAATCTGTGACTCACTTTTATTTCCCACCAAAACGTAATTTTTGAGTGAAAACATAAAAGTCCATTTATCTTGGAAACTATAAAAGATAGATCCAAAATAATTATAATCTCTGATCACTTGTATTTCCCACCAAAAACCTAAATTTTGAGTGAAAACATAAAGGTCCATTTATCTTGGAAACTATAAGAGATAGAGCCAAAGTAGTGATTATCTGTGATTACTTTTATTTCCAACCAAAACCTAATTTTTAAGAGATAGAGCCAAAACAATTATAATCTGTGATCACTTTCGTTGCCCACTAAAACCTGATTTTTGAGATAAAACATAAAATTCCATTTATCTTGGAAACTATAAGAGATAGAGCCAAAACAATGATAATCTGTGATCACTTGTATTTCCCGCCAAAAACCAAATTTTTAAGGGAAAACATAAAAGTCCATTTATCTTGGAAACTATAAGAGATAGAGCCAAAGCAACGATTATCTGTGATCACTTTTATAGAGCCAAAACAATAATAATCTGTGATCACTTGTATTTTCCAACAAAAACCTAATTTTGAAGTGAAACATAAAAGTCCATTTATCTTGGAATCTATAAGAGATAGAGCTAAGGCAATGATAATCTGTGATCACTTGTATTTCCCACCAAAAACCTAAATTTTAAGTGAAAACATAAAAGTCCATTTATCTTGGAAACTATAAGAGATAGAGCTAAAGCAATGATTATCTGTGATCACTTTTATTTCCCACCAAAACCTTATTTTTGAGTGAAACATAAAAGTCCATTTATCTTGGAAACTGTAAGGGGTAGAGCCAAAACAATGATAATCTGTGACTCACTTTTATTTCCCACCAAAACGTAATTTTGGAGTGAAAACATAAAAGTCCATTTATCTTGGAAACTATAAAAGATAGATCCAAAATAATTATAATCTCTGATCACTTGTATTTCCCACCAAAAACCTAAATTTTGAGTGAAAACATAAAGGTCCATTTATCTTGGAAACTATAAGAGATAGAGCCAAAGTAGTGATTATCTGTGATTACTTTTATTTCCAACCAAAACCTAATTTTTAAGAGATAGAGCCAAAACAATTATAATCTGTGATCACTTTCGTTGCCCACTAAAACCTGATTTTTGAGATAAAACATAAAATTCCATTTATCTTGGAAACTATAAGAGATAGAGCCAAAACAATGATAATCTGTGATCACTTGTATTTCCCGCCAAAAACCAAATTTTTAAGGGAAAACATAAAAGTCCATTTATCTTGGAAACTATAAGAGATAGAGCCAAAGCAACGATTATCTGTGATCACTTTTATAGAGCCAAAACAATAATAATCTGTGATCACTTGTATTTTCCAACAAAAACCTAATTTTGAAGTGAAACATAAAAGTCCATTTATCTTGGAATCTATAAGAGATAGAGCTAAGGCAATGATAATCTGTGATCACTTGTATTTCCCACCAAAAACCTAATTTTGAAGTGAAACATAAAAGTCCATTTATCTTGGAATCTATAAGAGATAGAGCTAAGGCAATGATTATCTGTGATCACTTTTATTTGCCACCAAAACCTTATTTTTGAGTGAAACATAAAAGTCCATTTATCTTGGAAACTATAAGAGATAGAGTCAAAACAATGATAATCTGTGATCACTTTCATTTTCCACTAAAAACCTAATTTTTGAGTGAAAACATAAAAGTCCATTTATCTTGGAAACTATAAGAGATAGAACCAATCTGTGATCACTTGTATTTCCCACCAAAACCTAATTTTTGAGTGAAAACATAAAAGTCTATTTATTTTGGAAACTATAAAAGATAGAGCCAAAATAATGATAATCTCTGATCACTTGTATTTACCACCAAAAACCTAATTTTTGAGTGAAAACATAAAAATCCATTTATCATGGAAACTATAAGAGATAGAGCCAAAACAATGATAATCTGTGATCACTTGTATTTCCCACCAAAAACCAAATTTTTAAGTGAAAACATAAAATTCCATTTGTCATGAAAACTATAAGAGATAGAGCCAAAGCAATGATTATCTGTGATCACTTTTATAGAGCCAAAACAATAATAATCTGTGATCACTTGTATTTTCCACCAAAAACCTAATTTTGAAGTGAAACATAAAAGTCCATTTATCATGGAATCTATAAGAGATAGAGCTAAGGCAATGATTATCTGTGATCACTTTTATTTCCCACCAAAACCTTATTTTTGAGTGAAACATAAAAGTCCATTTATCTTGGAAACTATAAGAGATAGAGTCAAAACAATGATAATCTGTGATCACCTTCATTTTCCACTAAAAACCTAATTTTTGAGTGAAAACATAAAAGTCCATTTATCTTGGAAACTATAAGAGATAGAGCCAAAGCAATGATTATCTGTGATCACTTTTATAGAGCCAAAACAATAATAATCTGTGATCACTTGTATTTCCCACCAAAACCTAATTTTTGAGTGAAAACATAAAAGTCCATTTATTTTGGAAACTATAAAAGATAGAGCCAAAATAATGATAATCTCTGATCACTTGTATTTCCCACCAAAAACCTAATTTTTGAGTGAAAACATAAAAGTCCATTTATCATGGAAACTATAAGAGATAGAGCCAAAGCAATGATTATCTGTGATCACTTTTATAGAGCCAAAACAATAATAATCTGTGATCACTTGTATTTTCCACCAGAAACCTAATTTTGAAGTGAAACATAAAAGTCCATTTATCTTGGAATCTACAAGAGATAGAGCTAAGGCAATGATTATCTGTGATCACTTGTATTTCCCACCAAAAACCTAATTTTTGAGTGAAAACGTAAAAGTCCATTTATCTTGGAAACTGTAAGAGAAAGAGCCAAAACAATGATAATCTGTGATCACTTTTATTTCCCACCAAAACGTAATTTTGGAGTGAAAACATAAAAGTCCATTTATCTTGGAAACTATAAAAGATAGATCCAAAATAATTATAATCTCTGATCACTTGTATTTCCCACCAAAAACCGAATTTTTGAGTGAAAACATAAAGGTCCATTTATCTTGGAAACTATAAGAGATAGAGCCAAAGCAATGATTATCTCTGATCACTTTTATTTCCCACCAGAACCTAATTTTTGAGTGAAAACATAAAAGTCCACTTATCTTGGAAACCATAAGAGATAGAGCTGAAGCAATGATTATCTGTGATCACTTTTATTTCCCACCAAAACCTAATTTTTGAGTGGAAACATAAAAGTCCATTTATCTTGGAAACTATAAGAGATAGACCCAAAACAATGATTATCTGTGATCACTCTTACTTCCCACCAAAACCTAATTTTTGAGTGAAAACATTTATCTTGGAAACTATAAAAGATAGAGCCAAAACAATAATAATCTGTGATCACTTTCATTTCCCACTAAAAACCTAATTTTTGAGTGAAAACATAAAAGTCCATTTATCTTGGAAACTATAAAAGAAGAGCCAAAACAATGATAATCTGTGATCACTTTTATTTCCCTTCAAAACCTAATTTTTGAGTGAAAACATAAAAGTTCATTTATATTGGAAACTATAAGAGATAGAGCTAAAACAATGATAATCTGTGATCACTTGTATTTCCCACCAAAAACCTAATTTTTGAGTGAAAACATAAAAGTCCATTTATCTTGGAAACTATAAGAGATAGAGCCAAAACAATGATAATCTGTGATCACTTTTATATAACACCAAAACCTAATTTTTGAGTGAAAGCATAAAAGTCCATTTATCTAGGAAACTATAAGAGATAGAGCCAAAACAATGATAATCTGTGATCACTTGTATTTCCCACTAAAAACCTAATTTTTGAGTGAAAACATAAAAGTTCATTTATCTTGGAAACTATAAGAGATAGAGCCAAAGCAGTGATTATCTGTGATTACTTTTATTTCCTACCAAAACCTAATTTTTAAGAGATAGAGCCAAAATAATTATAATCTGTGATTACTTTCGTTGCCCACTAAAAACCTAATTTTTGAGTGAAAACATAAAAGTCCATTTATCTTGGAAACTATAAGAGATAGAGCCAAAGCAATGATTATCTGTGATCACTTTTATTTCCCTACCAGAACCTAATTTTTGAGTGAAAACATAAAACAAAGATAACCTATGATCACTTGTATTTCCCACCAAAAATCAAATTTTTAGGTGAAAACATAGAAGTCCATTTATCTTGGAAACTATACGAGATAGAGCCAAAGCAATGATTATCTGTGATCACTTGTATCTCCCACCAAAAACCTAATTTTTGAGTGAAAACATAAGAGATAGTGCCAAAACAATGATAACCTGTGATCACTTTTATTTCCCACCAGCACCTAATTTTTGAGTGAAAACATAAAATTCCATTTATCTTGGAAACTATAAGAGATAGAGCCAAAACAATGATAATCTGTGATCACTTGTATTTCCCGCCAAAAATCAAATTTTTAAGTGAAAACATAAAAGTTCATTTATCTTGGAAACTATAAGAGATAGAGCCAAAGCAATGATTATCTGTGGTCACTTTTATTTCCCACCAGAACATAATTTTTGAGTGAAAACATAAAAGTCCATTTATCTTGGAAACTATAAGAGATAGAGCCCAAGCAATTATAATCTGTGATTACTTTCGTTGCCCACTAAAAACCTGATTTTTGAGATAAAACATAAAATTCCATTTATCTTGGAAACTATAAGAGATAGAGCCAAAGCAATGATTATCTGTGATCACTTGTATCTCTAAATTTTAAGTGAAAACATAAAAGTCCATTTATCTTGGAAACTATAAGAGATAGAGCTAAAGCAATGATTATCTGTGATCACTTTTATTTCCCACCAAAACCTTATTTTTGAGTGAAACATAAAAGTCCATTTATCTTGGAAACTGTAAGGGGTAGAGCCAAAACAATGATAATCTGTGACTCACTTTTATTTCCCACCAAAACGTAATTTTGGAGTGAAAACATAAAAGTCCATTTATCTTGGAAACTATAAAAGATAGATCCAAAATAATTATAATCTCTGATCACTTGTATTTCCCACCAAAAACCTAAATTTTGAGTGAAAACATAAAGGTCCATTTATCTTGGAAACTATAAGAGATAGAGCCAAAGTAGTGATTATCTGTGATTACTTTTATTTCCAACCAAAACCTAATTTTTAAGAGATAGAGCCAAAACAATTATAATCTGTGATCACTTTCGTTGCCCACTAAAACCTGATTTTTGAGATAAAACATAAAATTCCATTTATCTTGGAAACTATAAGAGATAGAGCCAAAACAATGATAATCTGTGATCACTTGTATTTCCCGCCAAAAACCAAATTTTTAAGGGAAAACATAAAAGTCCATTTATCTTGGAAACTATAAGAGATAGAGCCAAAGCAACGATTATCTGTGATCACTTTTATAGAGCCAAAACAATAATAATCTGTGATCACTTGTATTTTCCAACAAAAACCTAATTTTGAAGTGAAACATAAAAGTCCATTTATCTTGGAATCTATAAGAGATAGAGCTAAGGCAATGATAATCTGTGATCACTTGTATTTCCCACCAAAAACCTAATTTTGAAGTGAAACATAAAAGTCCATTTATCTTGGAATCTATAAGAGATAGAGCTAAGGCAATGATTATCTGTGATCACTTTTATTTGCCACCAAAACCTTATTTTTGAGTGAAACATAAAAGTCCATTTATCTTGGAAACTATAAGAGATAGAGTCAAAACAATGATAATCTGTGATCACTTTCATTTTCCACTAAAAACCTAATTTTTGAGTGAAAACATAAAAGTCCATTTATCTTGGAAACTATAAGAGATAGAACCAATCTGTGATCACTTGTATTTCCCACCAAAACCTAATTTTTGAGTGAAAACATAAAAGTCTATTTATTTTGGAAACTATAAAAGATAGAGCCAAAATAATGATAATCTCTGATCACTTGTATTTACCACCAAAAACCTAATTTTTGAGTGAAAACATAAAAATCCATTTATCATGGAAACTATAAGAGATAGAGCCAAAACAATGATAATCTGTGATCACTTGTATTTCCCACCAAAAACCAAATTTTTAAGTGAAAACATAAAATTCCATTTGTCATGAAAACTATAAGAGATAGAGCCAAAGCAATGATTATCTGTGATCACTTTTATAGAGCCAAAACAATAATAATCTGTGATCACTTGTATTTTCCACCAAAAACCTAATTTTGAAGTGAAACATAAAAGTCCATTTATCATGGAATCTATAAGAGATAGAGCTAAGGCAATGATTATCTGTGATCACTTTTATTTCCCACCAAAACCTTATTTTTGAGTGAAACATAAAAGTCCATTTATCTTGGAAACTATAAGAGATAGAGTCAAAACAATGATAATCTGTGATCACCTTCATTTTCCACTAAAAACCTAATTTTTGAGTGAAAACATAAAAGTCCATTTATCTTGGAAACTATAAGAGATAGAGCCAAAGCAATGATTATCTGTGATCACTTTTATAGAGCCAAAACAATAATAATCTGTGATCACTTGTATTTCCCACCAAAACCTAATTTTTGAGTGAAAACATAAAAGTCCATTTATTTTGGAAACTATAAAAGATAGAGCCAAAATAATGATAATCTCTGATCACTTGTATTTCCCACCAAAAACCTAATTTTTGAGTGAAAACATAAAAGTCCATTTATCATGGAAACTATAAGAGATAGAGCCAAAGCAATGATTATCTGTGATCACTTTTATAGAGCCAAAACAATAATAATCTGTGATCACTTGTATTTTCCACCAGAAACCTAATTTTGAAGTGAAACATAAAAGTCCATTTATCTTGGAATCTACAAGAGATAGAGCTAAGGCAATGATTATCTGTGATCACTTGTATTTCCCACCAAAAACCTAATTTTTGAGTGAAAACGTAAAAGTCCATTTATCTTGGAAACTGTAAGAGAAAGAGCCAAAACAATGATAATCTGTGATCACTTTTATTTCCCACCAAAACGTAATTTTGGAGTGAAAACATAAAAGTCCATTTATCTTGGAAACTATAAAAGATAGATCCAAAATAATTATAATCTCTGATCACTTGTATTTCCCACCAAAAACCGAATTTTTGAGTGAAAACATAAAGGTCCATTTATCTTGGAAACTATAAGAGATAGAGCCAAAGCAATGATTATCTCTGATCACTTTTATTTCCCACCAGAACCTAATTTTTGAGTGAAAACATAAAAGTCCACTTATCTTGGAAACCATAAGAGATAGAGCTGAAGCAATGATTATCTGTGATCACTTTTATTTCCCACCAAAACCTAATTTTTGAGTGGAAACATAAAAGTCCATTTATCTTGGAAACTATAAGAGATAGACCCAAAACAATGATTATCTGTGATCACTCTTACTTCCCACCAAAACCTAATTTTTGAGTGAAAACATTTATCTTGGAAACTATAAAAGATAGAGCCAAAACAATAATAATCTGTGATCACTTTCATTTCCCACTAAAAACCTAATTTTTGAGTGAAAACATAAAAGTCCATTTATCTTGGAAACTATAAAAGAAGAGCCAAAACAATGATAATCTGTGATCACTTTTATTTCCCTTCAAAACCTAATTTTTGAGTGAAAACATAAAAGTTCATTTATATTGGAAACTATAAGAGATAGAGCTAAGGCAATGATAATCTGTGATCACTTGTATTTCCCACCAAAAACCTAATTTTGAAGTGAAACATAAAAGTCCATTTATCTTGGAAACTATAAGAGATAGAGCCAAAACAATGATAATCTGTGATCACTTTTATATAACACCAAAACCTAATTTTTGAGTGAAAGCATAAAAGTCCATTTATCTAGGAAACTATAAGAGATAGAGCCAAAACAATGATAATCTGTGATCACTTGTATTTCCCACTAAAAACCTAATTTTTGAGTGAAAACATAAAAGTTCATTTATCTTGGAAACTATAAGAGATAGAGCCAAAGCAGTGATTATCTGTGATTACTTTTATTTCCTACCAAAACCTAATTTTTAAGAGATAGAGCCAAAATAATTATAATCTGTGATTACTTTCGTTGCCCACTAAAAACCTAATTTTTGAGTGAAAACATAAAAGTCCATTTATCTTGGAAACTATAAGAGATAGAGCCAAAGCAATGATTATCTGTGATCACTTTTATTTCCCTACCAGAACCTAATTTTTGAGTGAAAACATAAAACAAAGATAACCTGTATTTCCCACCAAAAATCAAATTTTTAGGTGAAAACATAGAAGCCCATTTATCTTGGAAACTATACGAGATAGAGCCAAAGCAATGATTATCTGTGATCACTTGTATCTCCCACCAAAAACCTAATTTTTGAGTGAAAACATAAGAGATAGTGCCAAAACAATGATAACCTGTGATCACTTTTATTTCCCACCAGCACCTAATTTTTGAGTGAAAACATAAAATTCCATTTATCTTGGAAACTATAAGAGATAGAGCCAAAACAATGATAATCTGTGATCACTTGTATTTCCCGCCAAAAATCAAATTTTTAAGTGAAAACATAAAAGTTCATTTATCTTGGAAACTATAAGAGATAGAGCCAAAGCAATGATTATCTGTGGTCACTTTTATTTCCCACCAGAACATAATTTTTGAGTGAAAACATAAAAGTCCATTTATCTTGGAAACTATAAGAGATAGAGCCCAAGCAATTATAATCTGTGATTACTTTCGTTGCCCACTAAAAACCTGATTTTTGAGATAAAACATAAAATTCCATTTATCTTGGAAACTATAAGAGATAGAGCCAAAGCAATGATTATCTGTGATCACTTGTATCTCCCACCAAAAACCTAATTTTTGAGTGAAAACATAAGAGATAGTGCCAAAACAATGATAACCTGTGATCACTTTTATTTCCCACCAGCACCTAATTTTTGAGTGAAAACATAAAAGTCCATTTATCTTGGAAACTATAAGAGATAGAGCCAAAACAATGATAATCTGTGATCACTTTTATTTCCCACCAAAACCTAATTTTTGAGTGAAAACATAAAAGTCCATTTATCTTGGAAACTATAAGAGATAGAGCCAAAACAATGATTATCTGTGATCACTTGTATTTTCCACCAAAACCTAATTTTTGAGTAAAAACCTAAAAGTCCATTTATCTTGGAAACTATAAGAGATAGAGCCAAAGCAATGATTATCTGTGATCACTTTTATTTCCCACCAAAACCTAATTTTTGAGAGAAAACATAAAAGTCCATTTATCTTGGAAACTATAAGAGATAGAGCCAAAACAATGATAATCTGTGATCACTTTTATTTCCCACCAAAAACCTAAATAAGTGAAAACATAAAAGTCCATTTATCTTTTTAATTTCCCACCAGAACCTCATTTTTAAGTGAAAACATAAAAGTCCATTTATCTTGGAAACTATAAGAGATAGAGCCAAAGCAATGATTATCTGTGATCACTTTTATTTCCCACCAGAACCAAATTTTTTAATGAAAACATAAAAGTCCATTTATCTCGGAAACTATAAGAGATAGAGCCAAAACAATGATAATCTGTGATCACTTTCGTTGCCCACCAAAAACCTAATTTTTGAGTGAAAACATAAAAGTCCATTTATCTTGAAAACTATAAGAGATAGATCCAAAGCAATGATTATCTGTGATCACTTTTACTTCCCACCAGAACCTAATTTTTGAGTGAAAACAAAAAAGTCCATTTATCTTGGAAACTATAAGAGATATATCCAAAACAATGCTAATCTATGATCACTTGTATTTCCCACCAAAAATCAAGTTTTTAAGTGAAAACATAGAAGTCCATTTATCTTGGAAACTATAGGAGATAGAGCCAAAGCAATGATTATCTGTGATCACTTGTATTTCCCACCAAAAACCTAATTTTTGAGTGAAAATATAAGAGATAGAGCCAAAACAATGATAATCTGTGATCACTTGTATTACCAAAAACCTAATTTTTGAGTGAAAACATAAAAGTCCATTTATCTTGGAAACTATAAAAGATAGAGCCAAAACAATGATTATCTGTGATCACTTTTATTTCCCACCAAAACCTAATTTTTGAGTGAAAACTTAAATGTCCGTTTATTTTGGAAACTATAAGAGATAGAGCCAAAACAATAATATTCTGTGATCACTTGTATTTCCCACCAAAAATCTAATTTTTGAGTGAAAACATAAAAGTCCATTTATCTTGGAAAGTATAAGAGATAAAGCCAAAACAATGATAATCTGTGATCACTTTTATTTCCCACCAAATCCTAATTTTTGAGTGAAAACATAAAAGTCCATTTATTTTGGAAACTATAAGGGATAGAGCCAAGACAATGATAATCTGTGATCACTTGTATTTCCCACCAAAAACCTAAATAAGTGAAAACATAAAAGTCCATTTATCTTGGAAACTATAAAAGATAGAGCCAAAACAATGATAATCTGTGATCACTTGTATTTTCCACCAAAAACCTAATTTCTGAGTGAAAACATAAAAGTCCATTTATCTTGGAAACTATAAGAGATAGAGCTAAAACAATGATAATCTCTGGTCACTTTTATTTTCCACCAAAACCTAATTTTTGAGTGAAAACATAAAAGATAGAGCCAAAACAATGATTATCTGTGATCACTTGTATTTTCCACCAAAACCTAATTTTAACCTAACATAAAAGTCCGTTTATTTTGGAAACTATAAGAGATAGAGCCAAAACAATGATTATCTGTGATCACTTTCATTTTCCACTAAAAACCTAATTTTTGAGAGAAAACATAAAAGTCCATTTATCTTGGAAACTATAAGAGATAGAGCCAAAACAATGATAATCTGTGATCACTTGTATTTCCCACCAAAAACCTAATTTTTAAGTAAAAACATAAAAATCCATTTATCTTGGAAACTATAAGAGATAGAGCCAAAACAATGATAATCTGTGATCACTTGAATTTCACACCAAAAACCTAATTTTTAAGTGAAAACATAAAAGTCCATTTATCTTGGAAACTTTAAGAGATAGAGCCAAAACAATGATAATCTGTGATCACTTTTATTTCCCACCAAAAACCAAATTTTTAAGTGAAAACATAAAAGTCCGTTTATCTTGGAAACTATAAGAGATAGAGCCAAAACAATGATAATCTGTGATCACTTTTATTTCCCACCAAAAGCTAAATTAGAAACAGTACCTGAAAAATTAGATAACGTATCAACAGCATTTATTTATAATTTTTGGGTTTCTTCAGCAATCTTTACCAATATCTAAAAGTTTTATGCACATACTTTGTACATGTTTCCGGTATTATATGAGGCATTTGGCCTCAACGTAAGCATTCCAGCATAAAGTTACTATTCCTTGGCTTCAATGTCTTTGATTTATTTAATATTAATCACGCTATATAATCTAAGTTGGTATCTGATTGTTTAACTTACATATGCGCACTATGTTAATGGTAGGGTACTAAGAGAAACTTTAAATAACATACACATGAATAGATACTGAGATAAACTTGTGTAGTTATATCTTTATATAGTAGGTATATATTCGTATGAATTCACATGTATCACCAGTACTTGAGACTTGGTTAGCAGCTATTGTATGGTTGGTTAATAATATTTTAATAGCACTTTACTCGTATGATTTCAAATTCCACTTGCATTCTAGTTATTTCGTAACAATGATTTTCTTCTTAACATTTTACTCTTGTTCATGCATTTGCTGTTCTTTTGTAACGTTGAGCCCAACGACTTTGCTTGGTATTCCGCTGTTTTGCTGTCGGCTGCATGTAGAACAACATTCAAAATGTAAATTGTAGATAAGTTGTCTTTAATAGACAAAATCTTTAGTTTCAGTTTACTAACAAATAGAAGTTTTATAAACATGTCATTTAATCTTAGGTCATTATTACTGAAAATCAAGGTCAGGATATTGTTAATGTGTTGCCATTCAATATTGTGTAAATAATGGTTTCAATATTTAAATTTTAAGTTAATCTATAGCATTTTAATACATATATATTTATTACATTTCTTTAACACCCAGTGCGTATGATAAATATTTATTGTCTTGCACATGAATCATCAACACTTATACGCACTGTTGGTCAATTTTAAACATATTTCCTGTTATATTTTAAGTGGCTAGCTGATGCGCGTTAATGCCATTAACCAAATGGAATTTTAATTTAGTGGTTAAAATGCTTTCAGTTTATTTTGGGCAAATTATGAAGCAATAAAAATAAATTATTACGCAATATATTTTGTATTGTTTTGCCCCTACTATTTTATTGGAAACATTCAATTGTGTGGAAACAAAGAACTTTTTCTGGTATTTAAGCAGGAAAGCCTAAAGGCAAAGTAAATTTCTATATAATATGTCATAGATAGAGGATAAAAGCCACAAATAAATTTCATTTTATATAGAAACGAAAATCATGTTGTGAGTGTTATTAAATATGCGTGTTCTTCAATTGGTTTATGGAATAATTGAATTTTTATTTGGTTGTAATTATTTTTGGTTTGTGTTATTTTTGTCACTTGATAAATTTTCTAATTTGAGAAAATTGTTCCACATAACACCTGATCTGCTAAAATTAAGGTCATTAATAAAAAATGTTTTTACAAATAAATCAATATGTCTGTTTAATTATCTAATTACAATAATTTAATTTAG
This sequence comes from Lucilia sericata, assembly GCF_015586225.1. NCBI lineage: Eukaryota > Metazoa > Arthropoda > Insecta > Diptera > Calliphoridae > Lucilia > Lucilia sericata. The sequence goes on along the minus strand of NW_023995693.1, from coordinate 21,465 downwards.
AATACAAAAAATGGTTTGTGCTTAGTTTCTGATTTCTGAAAACTGATAAAGATTTTATGCATAAAATCATAATACATCATTTTTAGTTTCCGTTCTCGCTTTCTTTTGTTTTCCCCCAAACTCAATTACTTTCAATGAATACATATAAACATATTGTAATGTATTGCCAATTGACTTCCTTATTCAGAAGAAAAGCGATGAAAAGAGATGAGCCAACAGTAGAAGTAGCTACAAATGTTTATACCCACCATTTGTTTGTAACACATCGAAATATTTGTCTAAGACTCATAAAGGTACATATATATTGTGGGTCCTTATTAGATTATATGTAAGGCGACAGACAGACGGACGGCTGGCTGTCTGTTGAAAACACGATAGAGTCCAAACGCGAATATCCAGAGAGCTGAAATGTTGCACAGACGTTTTTAGTTGATGCAGGTCGTTTGGTATTGAAAATCGGAAATATTGGTCCACGATTTCGCCTAGCCCTTATATAAGGTCCCCTTCTAAAAATTACTTTAACGGCAAAAGAAGCATATATGGCAAATGTCGAGTGCTTAATGTGAACACCTGTCTTGACGGCCTTATTTCACGGTGATCTTTTTCATCCACTGGCAGGCTTGGGGGGTAATGACTACATTTTCAATTACAATTACATTTGAAGTAATTGTAATTGAAGCATTACCAATTGCAATTACATGTAATTGTAATTGAAGTTTTGCCAATTACAATTATTTTTAATTGTAATTGAAGTTTTGCCAATTTCAATTACTTGTAATTGTAATTGAAGTTTAGCCAAGTAATTGTAATTGAAGAAATTCCAATTACAATTACTTGTAATTGTGAATTTTGTTCCTTATAATTACATGTAATTTGTAATTAGTAATACCTAAATTACAATTACAAGTAATTGTAATTAAAAATTTCAATTACAAATACAAGTAATTGTAATTGGCAAAACATCAAGTACAATTACAAATAATTGTAATTAGTTATTTGTCAATTACACATTACAAGTAATTGTAATTGGAAAAATTTCAATTACAATTACAAGTAATTGTAATTGGTTATTTTTCAATTACAAGTAATTGTAATTGACCTTGTAATTAATTACTTTGTGTAATCATTACCCCCCATTCCTGTCCACTGGGTATACTAGAAATGGCCTACCACGCGCCCCTGAATCCTTCTATGAAGAACTCAGGTGGCAAAGAGAGAATCCAGACATATTTGGCATTTGGATATATCAGTCATTAAACCAACATTCTCTCTCCGCGAATTTGGGTATAAACCACAGCAGATTATATGGTACTCTGGTTAGACCCCATGTCAATCATTCCAAGGAAAGGCCGAGGATAGATTTGATCATCACCAGTTTATAGTCCCGGCAGACTAGAGGTATTGGTAGCACCCCTATACCCCGGGATTGCAATACATCAGGATGGAGTTTTTCATCAAGTAAACATGCCCCGGGGGGAGATGCATATATGGCGGTAAAATTAGGCATAAACATGTTTTATATGGACCTAAATTACTTTGTCAAATTTTGTAAGGATCAACTCATAACTGACCCTACCCGCCATATAAGGTCTCTTTCAGAAAATGAGTTTAACGCTCATAACTGTCTAAAAGAAGCATCTACAATGGTAAGATTCGAAATGAACATATTTTATAGGAGCCTAAATCTCTTTGTCAAATTTTATAAGTATCGGTACATAATTGACCCTACCCCTCATATAAGGTCCCCTTCAGAAAATGACTTTAACTGTCAGTATTGCCTTAAAAGTATGAGTACAGCGATGACACTTGGCGCAAAAATGTTTCATAAAAGCCAAAATCTCTCTACCAAATTTTATGAGGATCGGTTCATAATAGACCCTAACCCCCATATAAGGTCCCCTTCACAAAATGACTTTAACACTCATTACTGGCTTAAAAATATGAGTATAACGATGAAATTCGACATAAATAAGTTTCTTACGAGACAAAATCTTTCTACCAAATTTTAAGAGGATCGGTCCATTATTGACCTACCTTCATATAAGGTCCCCTAAAAAAGACTTTAACGCTCATTGCTGTATTTAAAATACGAGAACAACGATGAAATTCCACGCAAATGTGTTTCATAAGGTCCCTAGTTACTAAAACGTTAACAGTCTTAAAAATACGAGTACAGTGAACAAATTCGATATAACTAAGTGTATTACAAGCCAAAATCCCTCTACCAAATCTTATGAAGATCGGTTCATAATTGATCTTATTGCCTTCAGAAAATTACTTTGACGCTCACGAGTGGCTTAATAATAGCAGTGTAGTGGTGAAATTTATCATAAACAAGTTTTTAGCAACAAAAATCTCTCTGAAGGTTCTATTCCGAAGATCAATCTGATGTCTATATTAATTTCTAATAATGAAATAAATAAAATTTACTTTAATTTTACGGCACAAAACTTGATGGTGGGTATAGTAGATTCGACATGGCCGAATATAACACTCTTACTTGTTCTACATAATGTTCTTCTTTCAATTACAACACCATCAGAAATTTTTGTTTTATATAAAAGGGGAAACATTATACAGGAATTGTGGAATTGAGACTACACAAGACGCTATTAAGAATTGGTGAGTTGTATTTAAAAAAATTTTAGAATTAATTCCAATTAATTATATAATTGAAGAGAATTTATCAATTGCTTTAGAATTGTGAATCTTGTAATAAATAAGATGCCCTTTACTTTAGGCGAACTGGCCAAAAGCGGTTATAGAACATGTCATCAATGTATACTGGACACATTGGAAGGTTATACACAATCATCGGACGTGCCTGATCGTATACCAGACATAGAATATGTTGGAAACTTTGAAACGCTGATCCCAGATAGAATGTCTTGGCCAAGCGGAACATAAGAGCAAATACCAGTAGGAATCCATTGTTACACGGATGGCTCTGAATTGGGGGACAAAGTGGGACTGAGGTTCTATATTGAAGACCCAGAAACAGAAATATACCACCGTTTACCTAATAATAACACAAGCTTCCAGGCAGAAGTACGAGCAATAACGGAATGCGTAAATTGGATTAGAATAAATATGGCGCCCACAGCGATTAATATATTTACCGACAGCCAGAAGGCAATTTGTGCGATATCAGGTGATAGAATTAAATCTAAGACCGTATTGGATTGTAAGAAAGCTTTAACTGAATACTCTCCCAGAGGTAAGGTTCACATCATATGGGTACCAGCTCACTCGGAAGTAGTCGGTAACGAAAGGGCGAATGTAATAGCTTTAAAGGGTAGGGAACTCGAGGCAGTTAACCTGACAAACGTGAAACCATTCGACGCAACAAAAGCTGAACTAAAAATATGGGTGAGAGAATCCCATAAGGCCTCTTGGAATAATGATACAGTGGGTAGAACCACGAATATCCTATGGGGTGACCCTGATGAGAGCAAGACGAAAAATCTCCTCAAAATGAGCAAGTCTGAAGTTAGTATGATGGTACTTATTCTGAGTGGACACACAGGATTACGAGCACATCTATGCAAGATTGGACGTGCGGATTCAGACGAATGTAGAGCATGAGGAGAGGACAGTGAAACTCTGGAGCACTTTCTTTGCCACTGCCAGGCATTCGTCGAAGTTAGATCCAAGTATCTTGGAAGTGATGTTATTCCGGAAATAACATTCCTGACTAAGACTGATTGGAAGATTCTTCGGAATTACGTCCCGAAACTGAGTTTATGAACTCTGAAAAATAATTCATTCAATTGCCTTTGGTTTTTTTTCATGATAAGGAACGCACAACAGGCCCGATAGTGGCCTAGGTGTATTTCTTCGGATTTGATGTAGTAAATAACCTCCTATCAACCTACCTACCTACCTAAATATTTGTACGATATTTTTATCTATTGAATGTTCTACTAACCAGTCTACTGATTACTTTATTGATTAGTCTAATGACTAGACCATTATGTAATATACTGATTATTCTATTGATCAGTCTATTGGCTTATGTAATGACTAATCCGTTGACTATTCTCTTGACCAATCCACTTACTAATACTGACTTGTCTACTGACTATTATACAAACTATTTTTCTAATTCACAAACTAATCTACTGACTATTCTATTCAATAGTCTACTGACTAGCCTATTGACTAGTCTACTAACTAGTCTGCTGATTTGTCTACTGACTAGTCTGCATACTATTCTGGTTACTATTCTGCTGACTATTCTGCTTACTATTCTACTAACCAGACTTGTCTACTGACTAGTATATTGATCCATTAATTTGCCAATTGACTAGTCTATTTACTTGTCAAACGGCTATTCTATTGACTACTTAGTATACTGACTAATATATTGGCTTTTCTATTGACTAGTTTAGTAACTAGTATATTTACATGTCTATTAACTTTTCTATTGAGTAGACTACAGACTAGCCTGTTGAGTTATATTTTGACTAGTACACCGACTTATTTATTGACTAGTCTAATGACTAAAATATGTATTAACTAGTATATTAACTGGTCTATTAACTCGTCTATTAACTAGTCTACTGACTAGTCTACTAAATAATCTATTGAATAGTCTATTGACTATTTTATGGTGTAATCTTATATTTAGTTTATAGACTACACTATGAACTAGTCTATGAATTTTATAGACTACACTATGAACTAGTCTATGAATTAAATGTTCCATCACTGATCCTACTAATTTTGAAGCTATTAACACAATTTTTATACTCCATTTCTTTCATTTCTTTATTTTTAAAACATTTAAGTTGAAACTTCAAATTTGGCACAAAATCAATTTTTTCATTCGCAACTGACTGGAGTAGTTGAACGTCATAACGTGATCATCGATTTATGTTTGGATTTTTCAAAAAACTTTACTCTTATCATTTTGATGCATTTCCTGTCGGCGGCATTAGTTTTATGTTCAAGTATTTTGAATTTAATGTTGGTAAGTAAGATAAGATAGAGTGGGTGAGAACATATACATATATATGTATACCTATAAGTTAGTGTATAAGTGAGACGAAAGTTAGTTAATCGACAAGATTTTTATTTTTACTTTATCCTTTTTATATTCAAGTGTGTATTAGTGGGTGCAAATATCCGGTTTGTGGTATCTATATGCTTTTATTTTACTTTATAGTGTGGTTGTGTAACTTTTTTCTGGCTTTAGCTCATCTTAAGTAGATTCTTATATACGTTGCTTTTTGTAAGTATCAATATGTATACATATTACTGCTCTTTTTTCTACTTTTTTGTTTAAACTTTTATTACATTCACTTTTTATTCTATATCCTTTTGCCTTGCTTTAGTTTTAAAAGTTTAATTTAAACCAATTTTTTACACCATTTTTTTCTCTACATACTTTTTTCATTCATCCTAAGTTGGTCGGTTTTGAACAGCAACCTTCGAGTGTTCGTAAAATTAAGTAGAAACAAGTTAGAGTGCTATATTCGGCTATGCCGAATCTTAAATACCCTCCACCAGCAAGCTACTTTTTATTGAAACCCATCTAACTATCTAATTTTTAGATAACTCGCCAAAATATTTGTCTAACTAATTTGATTAGGTCCAGAAAAATTTAGAATGATTTATCTATACACAGAACATACTTATGTCGAATTTTATCCGGATATAATAATTTAATAACGAATTAAGTGGTATTAAGTGATTTTCAACAGTTAACCTTATATGGGAGCTAAGACAACTTATGGACCGGTCCGGAAAAAATTCCATATAATGATTTATATACATATATACAAAATACACATTTATGTCAAATTTTATACCTACATGTATATAAAATGTGCGTTTAAGTAATTTTCAGAAATGGCCCTTATGTGGGAGTTGTGATCAAATATGGACCGATCCAGAAAAAAATTGTATACCTATGTATAAAATGTGCGTTCAAGTAATTTTTAGGAAGGATCCTTATATGGGAAAAAGATCAAGTATAATTTTACTCCAATAGGTGCGTTTAGGTGATTTTAGGAAGTGGACTTTATATAGGAACTATGAGCAATTAAGGGCCTATCCGGAAAAAATTTCGTAGAGTGATTTATGTAAAGACAAAACATACAAGTATCGAATTTTCTCAAGATAACTTTATTTGACAATGACATATATGCGTTTAAGTGATTCTCAGAAGTGGACCTTATATGGGAGCTATGACCAATAATGGACCGATCCGAGAAAAAAGTGGAAAAATGATTTGTATGTACACAAAACTTATTCAAGTCGAATTTTATTCCTATAGCTTAAGAATTCAATGAAATATATGCGTGTAAGGGATTTTCGGAAGTGGACCTTATATGGGAACTATGACCAATTATGGGCCTATTCGGGAAAAATTTCGCAGAGTGATTTATATTTGGGTAAAACATGTTTGTGTCGAATTTTATTAAGATGGCTTTATTTGATAATGAAATATGTGCTTTTAAGTGATTTTCGTAAGTGGGCCTTATATGGGAGTTATGACCAATAATGGACCGATCCGTAAAAAATTTTGTAAAATGATTTGTACGTACACAAAACATATTCAAGTCGAATTTTATCCCGATAACTTTAAAATTCAATGAAATATATGCGTTTAAGTGATTTTCGGAAGTGGACCTGATATGGGAGCTATGACCAATTATGGGCCTATCCAGAAGAAATTTCGTAAAGTGATTCATGTTTAGGCAAAACATATTTGTGTCGAATTTTATCAAGATAGCTTTACTTGACATTGAAATATGTGCTTTTAAGTGATTTTCGGAAGTGGGCCTTACATGGGATCTATGACCAATAATGGACCGATCCGTAAAAAATTTTGTAGAAAGATTTGTATTTGTGCAAAACAGATTTGTGTCGAATTTTATCCCGATAGCTTTATAATTCAATGAAATATATGCGTTTAAGTTATTTTCGGAAGTGGACCTTATATGGGAGCTATGACCAATTATGGGCCTATCCAGAAAAAATTTCGTAGAGTGATTCATGTTTAGGCAAAACATATTTGTGTCGAATTTCATCAAGATAGCTTTACTTGACATTGAAATATGTGCTTTTAAGTGATTTTCGGAAGTGGGCCTTATATGGGATCTATGACCAATAATGGACCGATCCGTAAAAATTTTGTTAAATGATTTATACGTACACAAAACATATTCAAGTCGAATTTTATCCCGATAGCTTTAAAATTCAATGAAATATATGCGTTTAAGTGATTTTCGGAAGTGGACCTTATATGGGAGCTATGACCAATTATGGGCCTATCCGGAAAAAATTTCGTAGAGTGATTTATATTTAGACTAAACATATTTGTGTCGAATTTTATCAAAGTAGCTCTATTTGACAATGAAATATGAGCTTTTAAATGATTTTCGGAAGTGGGCCTTATATGGGAGCTATGACCAATAATGGACCGATCCGCAAAAAAATTTTGTAAAATGATTTGCATGTACACACAACATATCCGGCCCGAATTTTATCACAATAGCTTTATTCATCAATGAAGTATGTGCGTTTAGGTGATTTTCGGAAGTGGACCTTATATGGGAGCTATGACCAATTGTGCACCGACTGAGATCTACGTTGGCAGTATGATTGCTGTTCATATTATATTTGTATGTAAAAAATTTGGTGTTGATACCGATATATTTGATTGAGTTATTGACGATAAACTAATTTCCGGGAATATATACCTTTGTATGGGGGCTATGGGAAATATTGGATCGATTATAAAGATTTTGAACATGATTGATCACTGCCCTAAAAAAATAAAGTTTGACAAAATTCATCGCAATATCTTTGGTAGTTTTTGAGAAAACTTCAAAAGAATTAGGAAAAAAACGTAATTTTTTTCGAGGTAGTCTGAAATTTTTACTCATAACTTTTTACGTTGTGAACCGATTTTGCTGATTTTCAATACCAGACTGCTTAGGATAATAATAAATATTTTGGGTGATGTTGGTTGATTTCCTTTTCTTAGTTTTAACGTGAGCGTGTTTTACACAGACAGACATACAGACGGACAGACGGACATAGCTAAATCGACTCAGAATTTCATAAGGATCCAGAATATATATACTTTGTTGGGTCTTAGATGAATATTTCTTGGTGTTACACACGGAACGACAAACTTATATATACCCTCTATCACCACTGATGGTGGTGGAGGGTATAAAAACAATTTTAAATTACTTTACTTTAACATTAATCCCATTTTATGTTTATCGTTAACGTTAGTTTAGCGCATATTGTACTATGAGTGCTATTAAGCATTGAAAGTTTTGCTGTTTTATCGAAATTAGCTATTTATAGAAGTAAATTTTAGCAAGAAATAAAAAAGATGTAACCCATATAAAGAAGAAAATAAGAAAATGCAACAATAATTATTAACTTGAATAGAGAACTTATTGTGAATGAGTATTTACTTACTAACTTAATAGAAGTAAAGTAATTACTGCATTACTTTTGTAATCTTTAGATATGCAATGGATATGAAATGTTATCGGGCCTGTTATCGGGGAAATGTAATCATATCAGCTAATTTGAATTTTGGTTGTTGGAAAATACGTTAACATCTGTTGATGCTATTTTGTGAATGCCGCTTATTATCATACATGTCTTACGATCGGAGGAATGTCAATTAGTGCTCATAGTCCCACTTACACCGAAGCAACATGTACATGTATTATGTTACTTTTTGGTCCAATGCAGACCACCAAATTATATAGGCCAACAAATTTGTAACTTAGAGATGGTACAGCTCAGCACAAGCAGACCTCGAAATTTTTTTACTATATTTCCATATAATTTTTTTTTTAACGTTAAAAATTCATACACTTTATTATTATTTTGTTTAATTACTATAGTTATTTAATAGCGATTTCATTATTAGCATAAAAAAGGAAAATTCTACGAAAATTTACAAAATGGTTCAATAATAAAAAGAAAGCAAAAAATTAAGTCAACTTTCTTCTTTTCCTTTACATAATTTAAATAAGTTTTTATGTACTAAACATTTTCTTTTTATGCCATTTTTCGATCAAGTTAAGGATTAAGTACAATAAATATAGAAGGAATAAAAAAAGCACAATAGTAATTGTCAGTTCTGTTGACATAATCTCTCCTTAGCATTTCAACAAAAACAAAAAAATATATTTATTTATGCATATAAAGTAGTCATTCAAACAGTCAGACATACTTGGTATATCTCTTGTTCGGTCTTGTTTGCAATGAAATGAGTGATACCATCATTTTTTTCCTGGAACAGTACAATTTCTTTTATAGCACGTGTTAAAATAAATTATCAGAAAAAAAAACAAGTAAGAAAACAAACAAGTCGGGCGTAGCCGATCATATGATATTCTACACCAGTTATATATATGATGTTCAATTGTACTTTGCCACCAATATATTTAAAGCCCCCTTCACACGAGCACACAAGTAATATGATCTGTCAAAAATTTTGTGTAAAAGAGAAACGTAATATGTAATGAAATCATCACATTGAGAGAAAATACGGATGGAAAATTTGACAGTGGTATGGCTCTCTCTTCTTTTGAAATGATTCGCATTAGATCAGGGATGTATTTTTATGTAAACACAAACAGCTGAAACAGCTGTTTCCATCTTACTGTGTTATTATTTTATATCAATCGTGAAAACACAAAAAATATGAATCATACGATATTTATTCTCTTTTTTGCCATACGGATGAAATTTCATTTTACTTTTTCATTAGACTTATGACAGACATGACATAATCGACCCAGAAAATGATTCCAGCCAATTGGTATACTTTAAGGTGTAGGACCAATATTTTTATGCATTACAAACATCAACACAAACGTATAATACCCTCCCCACTATAGTTGTGTAGGGTATAAACATACAAGTTGTAACTGTCATGACAAGAACCATATTTTACAATCAATATTTTATTGTCAAATTGACATTGAAAGAACAACACAAATATAAATAAATGGCGATGAAGGAATTTAATTTCATTAAAGTATTTTTACGAATTATTTAAGTCTTTTTAAAGATTATTATAATATATTCTAAAATATAAATGGTCAATATAAAATGTCATTAGAGTTTCTATCAGCAGGTGGGTTTTTACTAAGTACAAGAATAAAATTCTTATTATACCTACACCACTATAGTGGGGAGGGTATTATGCGTTTGTGCTGATGTTTGTAACACACAAAAATATTGGTCCTACACCCACCTTTAAGTATACCGATCGACTCAGAATCACATTTTGAGTCGATTAAGACATGTCCGTCCGTCCGTCTGTCCGGCTGGCTGGCTGGCTGGCTGGCTGGCTGGCTGTCCATGTAAACCTTGTGCGCAAGGTACAGGCCGCAATTTTCAAGATAATTTGATGAAATTTGGACCAAGCATGTTTTTTTGGCACAAGGACGAAGCCTATTGAAAATGGTTGAAATCGGTCCATTATTTCACCTAGCCCCCATACAACCGTACCTCCCGATTTGGGCTTTTTATGCCATAATTACGTCAAATATGCTATTATCTCTCTAAAAATTGGCACAAATAAGTTTTATATAAGTATAAATGACACTGCAGATTTTCGTAATGATCGGCCCTTATTTGACCCTAGCCCCCATACAAACCCCCCATCAAAAAATGTCTTAAACGTCTAAAATTGACTTGTAACCATTTGTATCGCAATGAAACTCAACATAATTAACTATTATTTAACAATATATCCTTTTCCCAAATTTAGTGAGGATCGGCCCATGTTTGACCTATACTCCTATATAAAGCCTCATTTAGAAAATTTGTTTTCTATCAATAAATTGCTTTAATACTTTGGAATTAAGGTAAAATTCAACATAAAAGTTTCTTTGTGAAAAATTGAAATTTTTAAAATATACTCATGGTGTAGGGTATTATATGGTCGGCCATGCCCGACTATACTTTCCTACTTGTCCTAAATTATTCTAAATAAAAATATGACCTAAAAAACCAGAACAAATTCCTGGAAATAACCAATGTAATGTACTTGATTACTTATTTACTTTAAGAATAGGGAACAAAAGTTACAAAATACATAAAATATGCATGACCCAACAAGAATAATGCTATTAAATGAACCTTATATTCCAATTTTTCACTTCATTGACTCTGTTTAAATAAAGGTTAAATATGCAATTTGTATTTATTTATTTTGTAAAACCCAATTTAATTTAAAATATAACACTTAAGAGGTAAAAAATAATAATTTACTTTTGATTCAGCATAACTTCTCTCTGTTTTATGTCTTTTTGGTTGAACTTTAGTGGCACCAAATAACTTTTATATCCTTCCATGTTGGAAATTCTTGCATTTTTACACCAATTCTTTTTTTTCCGGACAAATTAACTACATTTGTCAAATCATGTGATATTGGTAATAATCCCTGAAAGACTGATATTTCAGTAAAAGAACGAATTTGATTAAATATATTTTATTTATAGAAACAAAAAATACACTTAGTTTCATAGAATTTTCCAATTAGTATTACTGAGGGATTTAACCCCACTCTTCCCTTATCAAATGGATGATCCAGTAATAAAACGCCCGGTTAATATGAAACTGGTCGAATGATTGGAATATAGCATAATTTTGTACGTTATTTAAAGTTCAATGACGACTGAATGTGTATACATTTTGCTATCGAAGGTTTTTTCTTTATAATTCCAAATTTTCGAGATTTTTATGTCAAATATTGCTTGTATAATCAAAAAATTACAAAAACTTGCACCATCTTTAGATTCTATATTTGGAAAGACCTATAGTTTTTCATTTGAATCATAAATTAATTTCTTGGGATTTACAAAAATTAGACTCGAGATGACCAACTTTGGAAGTCCACAAACAGGCCCCCAAAATACCTACGAAGCCAAACAACTTCATATCAACTTCAAAACGTTTCAACTCCGACTATAAGAAATTTCGTAAGAAGCCTTCTAATAATTCGCGACATACCTAATTATTTCCGAAAAAAACATGTTCTAAACTACCACATAAAAAATCAACTCCGACTATAAGAAATTTCGTAAGAAGCCTTATAATAATTCCCGACATACCTAATATTTTCTGAAAAAAAAAACATGTTCTAAACTACTTCGCATTTTAAGAGTAATCTAAACACTGGCCACATGGTAGTATGAGTAATGTTGATTATTTATAACAAGTATACTTAGGTATATTAATGTATCTTTTTGTGAACCATTCATAAATACATCGAAACTGGTCAAAAATAAATAATAGAATATCTTCTCGTTCGTATATAAAAACATTACCAATTAAAAAGACTCTAAAAGAACATTACTAAAAGCATCTTAAACGTGATAAGAAATTCATCACTACTTTCAAAAATTGTTTATAGTTTATCCTTTATCTGTCTAGAATAACAATGTTTATATGTCTTTGTCCAAAAGCATTCCAATTTAGGTTAATAGTTAAATTGAAATTTTAGTTAAAACATGTTAGAGTGCTATATTCGGCGGAGCCGAATCTTAAATACCCTCCACCAGCTACTTTTATATTAATACTTTTCTAATTGATCAAATACTTGTAGAAACAGGTTTTCTCATGTCTTAAATAGAAAAATCCCAAGATTTACAGCTTAAATCTACTACAATTCCAAGATTTATTGAACATTACAAACGCCATTTTCTTTATATTTTTATAGCGCTTAGCAATATTTAGTAATTTGCATGTATGCATGTGTGTGAAAGATTTAAGGATTTTCGAAATACATTTATATCATTTTGTTCTACACAAATTGATAATGCAACTAGTTGAATACGTTTAAAGCGCCTTTAGGGAAAAGACCTAGTATGGGAGATATGACCAAATAAAAGCTATATTTCAGTCAACTTTTGTATCTATATCGTAATTTAGTAATAAGTAATGTGTGTTTAAGTGATTTTCTGAAGGGAACCTAGTATGGGACCGAGCGCACCCATGTTATGAACCGATCGCGAAAAAATCTTGAAATAGAATTTTTGTATACAAAACTAATATTTGTGCCAAATTTTGTATCAAATTATTTGGTAATGAGTAATGTGCGTTTAAGGGATTTTCGTAAAAGGACCTTGTATGGGAGCTATGACCAATTATGTATATAAAGTAATGTACGTTTAAGTGATTTTCGGGAGAGGACCTTGTATGGGAGCTATGACCAGTTATGGACCGATCGTAAAACCATTTTATAGTAATATTTCCGTGAATATAAGCAATACTTGTACCAAACGGATATCTTAATTTAGTAATGAGTTATGCGCGTTTAAGTGATTTTCGGGAGAGGACCTTGTATGGGAGCAATGACCAATTATGAACCGATGGGAAAAAACATTTGACAGTCATATTTTTGTGTATATGAGCAATACATGTACCAAATTTTATATGGATATCTTAATTTTGTAATGAGTAATGTGCGTTTAAGTTATTTTCAAGAGGGGACCTTGTACGGGAGCTATGACCAATTATGAACCGATCGGAAAAAATTTTCACAGTAATATTTCTATGCATATGAGCAATACTTGTACCAAATTTTATATGGTTAAATTAATTTAGTAATGAGTTATGCTCGTTTAAGTGATTTTCGGGAGGCAACCTTGTATGGGAGCTATGTCCAATTATAGACCGATCCAAAAAATGTTTTCTCTGAATGAATTCTATTGACATAAGATTTTAATGTATAAAATTTTGTGAAGATATCAACATTGTGATGGAAGTTATTAACAAAAAACCCATTTTCCGGGAATATGTACTTTTGTATGGGAGCTACATGAAATTGTGGACCAATTCTAGTAATTTTCAGCAGGGATCAGGATCTTGTGTAGAAACGAATGTATGATGATTTTCATGGAATTATCTTGCATAGTTTTCGAGAAAATTACATCAGAATGTGTAAAAAATGATTATTTTTTCGAGGTTGTTTTAAATTTTGATTCATAACTTTTTCCGGTGTGAACATTTTGGGTAAATTTCCATTGCTTCGTTTTATCGTGAGCGTGTTTAACACTGACAGACGGACACTGCTAAATCGACTTAGAATTTGATAAGGACCCAGAATATATGTACTTTGTTGGGTCTCAGGTGAATATTTCTTGGTGTTACACACGGAATGACAAAGTTATATATATCCTCTATCACCATCCTCTATCTGATGGTGGTGGAGGGTATAAGAATTCATAACTTTAATTATAACTTTAATCACAACAATCACATATATGTATGTATACTTTCCGTTTTTTACTCGACCTTGATTTTTTAAAAAACCCTCATGACGACTGCATCGCTGTCGCTAGAAAATATGCATAAAATAGACGAAGATGCACCAGCTCAAGATTAAGAACACATAACATTCACTCACTCATAGCAACAACAAAAGAGCACATAACGGAATTAAAACAATTACATTTACTCTTGTATTCTTAAGCTAAAAACGTGATTTTTCTTCTGCATGACAATATTTTAATTACACTACAGCAGCAGCAACTATACATTAGGATGTCCCGTGGACCACTTTTTGTAGAAATACCTCTCAAAAGATTGCAGACAATTTTTTTAACATAATCGTTGGTAGGGATCTGAGGCCCCTCTCAAAAAAATATTTTTTTATTATTATCGTGTTCAGTACCTTAATACGCATCGAATGAGTGATATTCCTACATGAGATTCTTAAAAAAACAGTTCCTTGGGACACTCTATCATATATATGTATATATGTATACTCTTACAAAAACAACATGTAAAAAATTAAAAATGTAATAATAAAAAATCTCATACATTTTCCTTATGGTGTGAACATAACCTGAATGAGTTGTACATGAGTACTCAATTAGACTGACGCAGAAAAGAACAGTGTGAGCATAATTGTGCCTTGTTAGTTCTTTCTAAGCTCTCATCGAATGGATAAAGTTGATGTTAAATGAACTCGGAAAGCTGTTCTTAAGCTGTTGGTATACATGGTTCAATTAGAATGTTTGACCATAATTGGGTTTAGAACTTTGATAGATGAAATTTAAGACTTTTATTTTTCTCCCCACCATTTTATAGAATCCTACTGTTAATAAAGTGTCCACACTTTGACAAATATGCTTTCGGTTTTTTATAACTTTCATTGAGAAGTGGGGCATGTAATGCTCATTTTGTAATAGTACCAGACATTTTCATTTACAGATATATAAACGAAGTTGATTACATTCCGAGAGAAACTCATGTTATTATTACCCTTGATGATTACATGGTGAAGATGATGTTCTCATGTGCTAATAATATCAATACTCAACGACAGTGACGACACAGGAGCTGGATAGTTGGTCACTGATCTGTTAAAAGCTTTAGCCAAGAAAAATATCCTTATCTATACCTCAACTACAGCTGTATATATATATTGTAGGTGAACTTCCCATCTTGTTAACCTCTAAGCTTCCTATTATTGTACCCCTAAGAACTTGCGATTATTGTGACCTTCCCATCACTTGAATCTATTAAATCTTCTTATAAGTATGTTCAACATACTATCAATGTCTTAACCCAAAATTGCAATTTGTTCTGAGCTTAGGGATAATGTTCAAAATGCATCAAATGCATTTCATCGAGCATTAGTACCTTGCACTTATGTATATCAAACTTTGTCTTATATTCTGGCGGCTCTCAGAAAACTGTTCACCTTCCAACACTTCTTATGAACAACTTACTTTTTTTACTTCTTAATGAAATTTGAATGAAATATTATTTCATCTTCCTCTTCGTCGGCATAACTTTTGTTGTTACGGCATATCAGCACACATCATAACAAAAGAGTTTATTTTATAACCCGATTGCATAGAGAGAAGTAGTATGACACCTGCACTTTGATCCCTAAAGATAACACACACAAACATACTTGTTTCATTTGCAAGATGGCAGGAAATTCATTTTTATGCTCATAAACTGTGAGAAATTTTATTTTATACTTGTTGTTTCCTATCTAAACATCCATACATATGTACATAAATGCATAGTTTTAAGTAGTTGTTATTTTTTAGAAAATGTACATTTTTGTCAAATTTCCTCTATTTTATCTCTTAATTTTTTTTCATAATACATCCAGAGTGCTGCAGTTCTCAAAGAACAACAACAACTGCAGTACCATTTTTTACACCATCACTGACGGCCTTCAGTTCGGTAAGTAGAAAAGTAAATAAAAAGTAAAATAATGTTGCTGTCTTCCTTCTCTTTGATATACATTATTAGCCGTATCAGAATCAACGTCATTATCATCATCTTCTCTACCCTTTATATGTTGATGGAAATGTTTTACTAGTTGAAGATTATAAAGCTCAGTGGTTTGAATGACTTTTTCTTTTCTTCTTACGGAATTTATTCTAAGTTGTTTTCTTTATAGTTTTGTAAAGAAATGGAAACCAACTTAACATAATTCTTAGAGAAAAGGAGTGCATTTTCAGCGATGAATACGAGAGAAAGTATTAAAATTTTTTAAGGAGTAAAATGTATGAAAGATTTTGAATTCAATGGCTATTATGTTGTTTTAAATGGTTTTAATAACTAAAATTTATTTTAAATTTATTTAAAATACCTAGATTGTAATGATATTTAAGGAAAGTACGACAGTTACTGTGGAATGATAGCTAAATTTACATTGCTTAGCATACACTGCTCTAGGCTCCTAAGTAGGACCTTCAAATAAATCCCCATTGTTTGTACAAAAAATAATGAGCCACAATTACAACAAAATATTATTTATATGAAACATAATTTTTTCTTCCAACTATTTTTTGATGAATATTAAGCACATTTTAATGCTCTTATTTATGGAACTTATCAAACCCTTTAAATTACTGTGCAACACAGTGAGTCCGAAACTTTCACTGATGATGGCAACTACGAAATTATCAGAGAAAGAGAAGTAAATATGGGAAAAAATGTAAAAAATTAATAAAGGTGTTTTTCTAGGTGGTGGTTAGTTACTTCAGGTACGTTCAAACCTATAAAACATTTGACGAAAAAGATGTAACCACTATTTGTTGTATTTGTTTTTTTTATCTACATGATGTTTGTAATGCAAATAATATCGAAATATATAATAAATCAATAATATAAAGTATATATTAAGACTGTGTAAATAAATATAAGAAGTCAAATGTCGATTTTTCATTTTCGTCAAATATTTGATAAGTATGAACGTAGCTCTTTACTTTATTTTAAAGTTTTTTTTTTATACTTTCATATTTTGCCACTGTTTATCATTTGCCATTTAATAAAGAAATAACCCCAGTGTGCTTCGCTACCCCCATTGGTATGATGTAAAATAAACAATTTCCACTGTTGTTATTCTGCCTGGACATATTCATATACATAACTTTTGTTATTCTCACTCAAACAGTCTTCAATTTTATTTTATATTCTAAACAGAATGAATAAGAAGCACATTTAATATCTTATGGACTCTCATTCACTCAGATCCGGGCTGGTTTATGTCTGTAACATTACTCTTTTATATTTACATTATCTATATACTTAAGCAAGTAAATGTTCCTTAGTGTTGAGGAAAGTATACATAATTTATGTATAACTACAAAATATAAAGGTATCTTATTATAACATAATTATATTAAATTAATGTTTATTTTCCATTTCCTTAATTAATTTGTTACTTTATGTTTGCCATTTTATATACTAATAGCTCTATTTGGTTTGAATAGTAATTTAATACTTATTTTACTTTTTTTCTCCAACAGATTTTAAGTAACACCGGTGCTTCTATTGCTATTAAAGACATTCTCTTGAAGCAGAAGACCTCAAGCCTTAACCATAGAAATTTAACAAGGAATTGAAAATTATAAAGAAATTATAAAAGCTGCTTTTAACCATAAACCCTAAACAAAAAGTGAAATAGAAATAAATAATAAATAGACGTTGGTCTAATGGCAAAGCATATGATGGAGTTTATTTATAGCAGTTATTTTTCCATTCTCTATTTTTCATTTATTTAAAAAAAAACATTGCGAAAAAATCTCCAACATCACACAAAACGTCCAATATACATATAAATACAACTCTGTTTGATACTGTTCAGTTCAGCACATTATTAAATCCAAGTTGACATATTGTTGGATTTGGTCTGTTTATTTATTTTGATTGATATGTTCTATTTTTGATTGTAGAAGCTCACAACAACTCAAAAAAGCACAACAGCCCAAATCCAAACACCAAATTTATATTAACGAAATTCGTGCTTTGAATTTGCCGTTGGTTTAATGAAATGACACTAGAATTAAAAAATTAATTGTTTTCATTTCTGTAGAGTGACTTATATGTGTGTAAGTAGCTAAAAACAAAGTTAATCATATTTAAAACGCTGCATTAAATAATTTAATGTGAAACATATTGTTTTATGAAATAACAACAACTTTTGAAGAAATGGGACTCATTAGATTGAACATAATGGTCTCAATATCATGCACTTGGTATTAATGAAAACAGCTGTACGTATACTTGATATGTAATTATTAGAATGTTTATCATACGCCTGAGACTACTCCCATAACAAAGACGGCTATGGTAATATAAATTATTCTTACTCTCCAATAATTTTCAAATTGAAGAGCACCCTAACACTAACTAACTAACTAACTAACTAACTAACTAACTACTAACTAACTAACTAACTAACTAACTAACTAACTAACTAACTAACTACTAACTAACTAACTAACTACTACTAACTAACTAACTAACTAACTAACTAACTAACTAACTACTAACTAACTAACTAACTAACTAACTAACTAACTAACTAACTAACTAACTAACTACTAACTAACTAACTAACTAACTAACTAACTAACTAACTAACTAACTAACTAACTAACTAACTAACTAACTAACTACTAACTAACTAACTACTAACTAACTAACTAACTAACTAACTAACTAACTAACTAACTAACTACTAACTAACTAACTAACTAACTAACTAACTAACTAACTAACTAACTAACTAACTACTAACTAACTAACTAACTAACTAACTAACTAACTAACTAACTAACTAACTAACTAACTAACTAACTAACTAACTAACTAACTAACTAACTAACTAACTAACTAACTAACTAACTAACTAACTAACTAACTAACTAACTAACTAACTAACTAACTAACTAACTAACTAACTAACTACTAACTAACTAACTAACTAACTAACTACTAACTAACTAACTAACTACTAACTAACTAACTAACTAACTAACTAACTAACTAACTAACTAACTAACTAACTAACTAACTAACTAACTAACTAACTAACTAACTAACTAACTAACTAACTAACTAACTAACTAACTAACTACTAACTAACTAACTAACTAACTAACTAACTAACTAACTAACTAACTAACTAACTAACTAACTACTAACTAACTAACTAACTACTAACTACTAACTAACTAACTACTAACTAACTAACTAACTAACTAACTAACTAACTAACTAACTAACTAACTAACTAACTAACTAACTAACTAACTAACTACTAACTAACTAACTAACTACTAACTAACTAACTAACTAACTAACTAACTAACTAACTAACTAACTAACTAACTAACTACTACTAACTAACTAACTAACTAACTACTACTAACTAACTAACTACTAAACTAACTAACTAACTAACTAACTAACTAACTAACTAACTAACTAACTAACTAACTAACTAACTAACTAACTAACTAACTAACTAACTACTAACTAACTAACTAACTAACTAACTAACTAACTAACTAACTACTACTAACTAACTACTAACTAACTAACTAACTAACTAACTAACTAACTAACTAACTAACTAACTAACTAACTAACTAACTAACTAACTAACTAACTAACTAACTAACTAACTAACTAACTAACTAACTAACTAACTAACTAACTAACTAACTAACTAACTACTAACTAACTAACTAACTAACTAACTAACTAACTAACTAACTAACTAACTAACTAACTAACTAACTAACTAACTAACTAACTAACTACTAACTACTAACTAACTAACTAACTAACTAACTAACTAACGAACTAACTAACTAACTAACTAACTAACTAACTAACTAACTAACTAACTAACTAACTAACTAACTAACTAACTAACTAACTAACTAACTAACTAACTAACTAACTAACTAACTAACTAACTAACTAACTAACTAACTAACTAACTAACTACTAACTAACTAACTAACTACTAACTAACTAACTAACTAACTAACTAACTAACTAACTAACTAACTAACTAACTAACTAACTAACTAACTAACTAACTAACTAACTAACTAACTAACTAACTAACTAACTACTAACTAACTAACTAACTAACTAACTAACTAACTAACTAACTAACTAACTAACTACACTAACTAACTAACTAACTAACTAACTAACTAACTAACTAACTAACTAACTAACTAACTAACTAACTAACTAACTAACTAACTACTACTAACTAACTAACTAACTAACTAACTAACTAACTAACTAACTAACTAACTAACTAACTAACTACTAACTAACTAACTAACTAACTAACTAACTAACTAACTAACTAACTAACTAACAACTAACTAACTAACTACTAACTAACTAACTAACTAACTAACTAACTAACTAACTAACTAACTAACAACTAACTAACCTAACTAACTAACTACTACTAACTAACTACCTAACTAACTACTAACTAACTAACGACTAACTACTAACTACTACTAACTAACTAACTAACTAACTACCTAACTAACTAACTAACTAACTAACTAACTAACTAACTAACTAACTAACTAACTAACTAACTAACTACTAACTAACTAACTACACTAACTAACTAACTAACGAACTAACTAACTACTAACTAACTAACTAACACTACTACTAACTAACTAACTAACTAACTAACTAACTAACTAACTAACTACAACTAACTAACTAACTAACTAACTAACTAACTAACTAACTAACTAACTAACTAACACTAACTACCAAACTAACAAACTAACAACTAACTAACTAACTAACTAACTAACAAACTACAAACTAACTAACTAACTAACTACTAACTAACTACTAACTAACTAACTAACTAACTAACACTAACTACTAACTAACTAACTAACTAACTAACTAACTAACTAACTACTAACTAACTAACTAACTAACTAACTAACTAACTAAACTAACTAACTAACTAACTAACTAACTAACTAACTACTAACTAACTAACTAACTAACTAACTAACTAACTAACGAACTACTAACTAACTAACTAACTAACTAACTAACTAACTAACTACTACTAACTACTAACTAACTAACTAACTAACTAACTAAACTAACTAACTAACTAACTAACTAACTAACTAACTAACT
>NW_023995692.1:80000-82500 GCF_015586225.1 Lucilia sericata | reverse complement strand
AGTTTGACAATAGCGGCTGGTCAAGCTCTCCAAGTTTGGCTTGAGTTCACACTTTTGCCACTAGCATTTGAGGTTTATTTGAAATCCAAAGTTCTTCAATTACAGAACAAGCGGTTGATGAGATTTTTTTTATAAAAATCTAAAGATTTTCGTTTTTTTATTTTACTTCTACCAATCTTGTCTAACAGCTTCTTCATCTGTATGCTGACATTGAACTTGTAATCGTTGAGTTAATATGAATGAAATTATACATAACTGAAATTGATTTTGTATGAAAATCCCCACTATAGTAAATGTTGTTGTTAGAAAAAGTTTATTGACCATTTAATTAACATTTGAATGCAAGTAATGTGGTGGGTTTTTAGTTTATTTTATCTTATAAATCGTTTAAAGAAGTTTTAGTTGGAATCCGAAAAAAAATCCAGTTTTAATGATAAACTATTAAGAGGTGTGCGTCGGATGAACGTGTCGAAAATTTGTTATTTAGTAGCAATGACAAAAAGACAAGTTTGTTTGATTAATTTTGTTCTTTTTAAAGATATTTAAAGTTAAAGTTAAGTTCAATTTAGAAGATTAGCTATAAAAGTAATATTTTATTTTTATTCCCTTATTCAACAGATTGATTTAAAATGTATTTTCGTTTGAATTGACCCCATTATTAACAATATGATTTGATGGGACATAAAATCAAATAAAAAATACCAATAAATCGTTAAATAAAAAACATATAAAACTTAAATAGCTACCAAGTCTAGTATTGGTTGCTATTGTGTGCTAAAAATTAACATTTGACCTGTTTAGGTTGTTTAAATTACAATAAATCTAGAAAAACTTAATTTTAAATGTGACTGTTCAAAAAAGAGGGCTTTAAAAGGTTTTTGATTTTAAAAACTTAAAAAATATTTCGTAATTTTTCAAAGAAACCTATTTTTAAGATTTAAACAACTCGTCTCAACAAGAGTCTCAAAATTATAATAAAATCAATACTCATTTTTTGTTTCCTGTTAATTTTAGTGTTGGAAACTGAAATTATGCAACAGCCAAACTTAAACGGTCCCAGAAATGGTGAAGATTTCGATCCCTATGTCTGTTCTCTCTCAGCCGAATTAAAGAAAGTGGCCAAAGAAGAATTACACGAAGATGAGAATATACGCAAACAAGCTTTGGCTCAATTCCGCGAATGGATTGCCAAACATCCACACATTAAGAAATGTCGCACAGATACTATTTTCCTATTGAGATTTTACGCACCAAGAAATTCTCTGTACCAGCTGCGTGTGAAATGTTGGAACGTTATTTGACCATTAGACAACTTTTCCCACAATGGTTTACGAAATTGGATATTGAAGATCCCGCTTTAAATGAAATTTTCGAAAATGGTTATTTGGTACCCTTGCCACAGCGAGATGAACATGGTCGTCAAGTTATATTTTCGGTAGCGGCTAAATTTGATCCCTATAAGTTTACCTCGGTGCAAATGGCTCGCATACATTCTTTAATCTGTGAAGCTTTATTGGATGATGAAGAATCTCAGGTGGCTGGTTATGTTTATGTTAACGATGAGAGTGGCATGAATATGGGTTTTGTTAGTCTATGGTCTTTGACAGATTTGAGAAGTATTGTTAAGTGTATACAAAACTCCACCCCAATGAGACATAAGGAAACACACTTCATCAATATTCCTCACTATGCTAACAGAATTATTGAATTGGCTGTTTCCATGTTGAGTGATAAATTGAAGAAACGTATTATTGTAAGTATTTTGATTTTAAATATTTCCGCTATAATTAACCCCTGTTTCGTTTACTTTTAGGTCCATAAAAATGTAGATGCCTTAAAGACTAAAATCGATCCTGCCATTTTGCCTAAAGAATATGGTGGCACTGTACCCTTGGCCGATATGATTAAAGAATTCAAATTGAAATTGCAACAGAAACGTGCTGCCATCTTGGCACTCGATGACATGCAAATTGAAGTGACAAAAGATGCCGCCAACTTTGCTGGCAATGATATTGGTGACATTGATGCCGGCGTTGTGGGTAGTTTTAGAAAATTAGAAGTAGATTAAACTACAAATGGCTTCCTCCCCCCCAACTCTCCGTAAAGAGAATCTTCTCAATAATCTATACTTTTATTAATGTTTAGTAATTAGTTTATCAATTATTTGGTATTATTAAGCGTTTGTTTTTAAATGTCGTATTACTAAGTATCATTGTGTATTTAAAAATTTGTCTACTGATGTTGTTTAACATCGTTAAAATGTTTATAAGATATTTGTAACGAAATTAGGTAGGTTAAATTCCCAACGGTATTACATACTTAATATTTATTACTGCATATTATCTAAAAATCAAGAAAAAACATACATTTTAATGATACACAAAACAAAAAAAAAAAAACACAATTTTAAATAATTTTCTGCTACATTCTTTTCGAAGAACTATCTCTAGAGCGGACAAAGAATTGCATACAAAATCTGCTGTTGTATTTATTATCATTA
>NW_023995692.1:47500-75000 GCF_015586225.1 Lucilia sericata | reverse complement strand
CATCCAGTAGACTTAAATGACGCAATTTCCAAAATATACGATAATCCAGTTCCTCAAGAAAGTTGTATTGTATGCGGCTGTAGGTACAAAAAACAAATTGTTTTGAAATGATATGCAATAAAACTTGGTCCAAATTGCGCACAAGTGATCAAGTAAAATTTATCGTAATTTTGAGATGTTGGTTTTCCATGTCGAAAGAGACATCTTTTACACTAAAGCATAATTTCGATATCGAAAAGTGTTTTCGGTACAAAAGTTTATTCGTTCACGTATGCAATAATTCGGAAATAAAAATTCTGAACTGATCTAGAACTGAACAAGAACTGAAGAAGAACTGAACTAGAACTGAAATAGAATTGATCCAGAACTGAACTAGAACTGTACTAGAACTGTACTAGAACTGAACTAAAACTGAACTAGAACTGAACTAGAATTGAACTAGAATTGAACTAGTTCAGTTCTAGAACTGAACTAGAACTGAACTAGAACTGAACTAGAACTGAACTAGAACTGAACTAGAACTAAACTAGAACTGAACTAGAACTGAACTAGAACTGAACTAGAACTGAACTAGAACTGAACTAGAACTGAACTAGAACTGAACTAGAACTGAACTACAACTGAACTAGAACTGAACTAGAACTGAACTAGAACTGAACTAGAACTGAACTAGAACTGAACTAGAACTGAACTAGAACTGAACTAGAACTGAACTAGAACTGAACTAGAACTGAACTAGAACTGAACTAGAACTGAACTAGAACTGAACTAGAACTGAACTAGAACTGAACTAGAACTGAACTAGAACTGAACTAGAACTAGAACTGAACTAGAACTGAACTCGAACTAAACTAGAAATGAACTAAAACTGAACTAGAACTGAACTAGAACTGAACTAGAACTGAAATGAAACTGAACTAGAACTGAACTAGAACTGAACTAGAACTGAACTAGAACTGAACTAGAACTGAACTAGAATTGAACTAGAACTGAACTAGAACTGAACTAGAACTGAACTAGAACTGAATTAGAACTGAACTAGAGCTGAACTAGAACTGAACTAGAACTGAACTAGAATATAACTGAACTAGAATTTACTACTAACTGAACAACAGCCAAACTGGTAATGAAATGGAACTAAACTAGGAATGTACTAGAACTAGTAGATCTGAACTGAAACTGAGCTTAAGGTGAACCAAAACTACCAAACTGGAATCAAATTAATTTCACTTACAGCTGTATTAAACTGTCAAGATCTTGAAATAGATCGAATGGTAAAAAATCCAACTGATTGCTAGATAAATCCAATTCCTTGAGCAATGTCAAACCACGAAATGTATCTTTGTGTAAAGTAGACAAAGCGTTGCGAGAAATATCACTTGAAAACAGAAAATTCTTTATTATAACCATCGATAAAATATACTCGGACACCACCTACATTGATACCATATTCATTGGTATAACTTGTGTTACAGGTACCGATTTAAGATTTGTATTCCAACAGGTAAAACTTTTAGTATCTGGATTACAACGACAAGCACTTGAGGTACAATGATTCCATTCTAAACGACTGCCTAAAGCTAAACGCCAAACAGGCTGTTCCACCGATCGCAAACGACTTTCGATTTGACGCACCATTTTATGCAATTGACTATCGCGTTCATCCTTATCCGCTAAGGAGTTAGCACGACTAATTTGTGGTGCTCTTTGTACCGGAATAATCAGAGTTGTTTGCAGCAGCACCAACAACTGAGAGACTAATTTTAAAGCCTCA
The DNA here is from genome assembly GCF_015586225.1 of Lucilia sericata. Lineage (NCBI taxonomy): Eukaryota > Metazoa > Arthropoda > Insecta > Diptera > Calliphoridae > Lucilia > Lucilia sericata. The sequence goes on along the minus strand of NW_023995692.1, from coordinate 73,226 downwards.
CAGGCATTTAAAGTACAATTCGGAGCCGCAGCTACGGGCAGCACTATTTGTTGACGAAATTTTTCTAAAGTATCAAGATTTTGGCTTAAAAGAGTTTGTAGTCCTCTGCAAGGCTCAAACACAATTAAAAATATAGTCACAAATTTAACACAATTACTGAAAAACATTTTGCGTTTTATTTTTAAACCGTTTTACTAATTCTAACGTGTAACTAGTGAATTTTTAGAAAATCTACTAATTTGATTTGCAACTTAGAATCTTGTATTTATACTGGCTGCTGGTTGACAAAGATGTTTCTTCATGTATTATTATGTTAATTTTAAGTACTTTTTATAAATTAAGTGCATTTAGTTCATTATTTCCATATGTAGTTCAAGATTGTAGAATAGTGAAATTTAAAGAACAGTTTAAGCTTAAAATCTGTATCTTTAAATTTTTTCTTTTAAATCTAATTTTTCAAATTGTAAAATTAAGGTTAACGAACGTTTTATTATGTAGATAATTGAGGTGTTTATGTTATATAATGATTTTGAATGTCAATAACGTCGAATATTACTGTGTTCACTCACATGCATTTTAATTGAAGCAAACACAAAGTTCATAATATGTAAATTTATTTAAATTGAAATTGCACTATGTATGTCTAAACATACATACATACATATTAAAGGAACAGTCTGCTTTTGATTTAACCCAATAAACATCGATTCAAACCTGTGAATATTTTTGAAAATTTTCTTAACTAAATAATGTATTTTCCAAATTGTTTTCAAATTTTAAAGTTTAGCCTTTGAAATAAACATGATAATTTCAAAAAACGTTTAAAAAAATATAATGTGTGATATTTATAAAATTTTCAAAGTTTTGTTTTAATTGAACTTAGAAAAGTTTCTTTCAAAAAATAAATTATTTTAGAAAAATAAAAACAGAACATTTTTTCTACAGCAAGGGAGCGAAAAAAACGTTAAATATAGGAGAAATAATCGGAGATATAAAAGAAAAATATGCTAAAATAAATGTATGAATGTTTTATTTTCAGGTGATGTAAAAAAATATATGAATTTTGCAATAGTTAGCATTATAATTAGGGTTTGAAATATGTATGAAAATAATAATAAAGAATACTTGAAATACGTTTGAAAATTTTTTTAGTTTCAAGCTTACTTCTAGCCTTTTTTTAAATTTGAAATACATTTGAAAAATACGTTTGATTTCTAACTGCCTTTTTGTTTGAGAAGGCCATAATTTTCCATTTGAAAACAAAAATTTTCAAATTTGTTCTCAAAGGCTATGTATGAAATTTGAATAGGTTTTCAAATACATATTTACATCATTTCAAAGGTTTTTGCTTATTGGGAAATAACACCCTTTCAAGTCTAGAAATGAATAAATGTTAAACTTGAACCTAATGAAACTAGAACTTAGAGCTCAACAACAACTGTACTAGGACTGAACTAGTACTGAACTAGTACTGATCTAGAACTGAACTGAACTAGAACTGAACTAGAACTGAACTAGAACTGAACTAGAACTGAACTAGAACTGAACTAGAACTGAACTAGAACTGAACTAGAACTGAACTAGAACTGAACTGAACTAGAACTGAACTAGAACTGAACTAGTACTGATCTAGAACTGAACTGAACTAGAACAGAACTAGAACAGAACTAGAACAGAACTAGAACAGAACTAGAACTGAACTAGAACTGAACTAGAACTGAACTAGAACTGAACTAGAACTGAACTAGAACTGAACTAGAACTGAACTAGAACTGAACTAGAACTGAACTAGAACTGAACTAGAACTGAACTAGAACTGAACTAGAACTGAACTAGAACTAGAACTGAACTAGAACTGAACTAGAACTGAACTAGAACTGAACTAGAACTGAACTAGTACTGAACTAGAACTGAACTAGAACTGAACTGAACTAGAACTGAACTAGAACTGAACTAGAACTGAACTAGAACTGAACTAGAACTGAACTAGAACTGAACTAGAACTGAACTAGAACTGAACTAGAACTGAACTAGAACTGAACTAGAACTGAACTAGAACTGAACTAGAACTGAACTAGAACTGAACTAGAACTGAACTAGAACTGAACTAGAACTGAACTAGAACTGAACTAGAACTGAACTAGAACTGAACTAGAACTGAACTAGAACTGAACTAGAACTGAACTAGAACTGAACTAGAACTGAACTAGAACTGAACTAGAACTGAACTAGAACTGAACTAGAACTGAACTAGAACTGAACTAGAACTGAACTAGAACTGAACTAGAACTGAACTAGAACTGAACTAGAACTGAACTAGAACTGAACTAGAACTGAACTAGAACTGAACTAGAACTGAACTAGAACTGAACTAGAACTGAACTAGAACTGAACTAGAACTGAACTAGAACTGAACTAGAACTGAACTAGAACTGAACTAGAACTGAACTAGAACTGAACTAGAACTGAACTAGAACTGAACTAGAACTGAACTAGAACTGAACTAGAACTGAACTAGAACTGAACTAGAACTGAACTAGAACTGAACTAGAACTGAACTAGAACTGAACTAGAACTGAACTAGAACTGAACTAGAACTGAACTAGAACTGAAACTAGAACTGAACTAGAACTGAACTAGAACTGAACTAGAACTGAACTAGAACTGAACTAGAACTGAACTAGAACTGAACTAGAACTGAACTAGAACTGAACTAGAACTGAACTAGAACTGAACTAGAACTGAACTAGAACTGAACTAGAACTGAACTAGAACTGAACTAGAACTGAACTAGAACTGACTAGAACTGAACTAAGAACTGAACTAGAACTGAACTAGAACTGAACTAGAACTGAACTAGAACTGAACTAGAACTGAACTAGAACTGAACTAGAACGAACTAGAATGAACTAGAACTGAACTAGAACTGAACTAGAACTGAACTAGAAACTGAACTAGAACTGAACTAGAACTGAAACTAGAACTGAACTAGAACTGAACTAGAACTGAACTAGAACTGAACTAGAACTGAACTAGAACTGAACTAGAACTGAACTAGAACTGAACTAGAACTGAACTAGAACTGAACTAGAACTGAACTAGAACTGAACTAGAACTGAACTAGAACTGAACTAGAACTGAACTAGAACTGAACTAGAACTGAACTGAACTAAAACTGAACTAGAACTGAACTAGAACTGAACTAGAACTGAACTAGAACTTAACTAGATCTGAACTGGAACTGAACTAGATCTGAACTAGAACTGAACTAGAACTGAACTAGAACTGAACTAGAACTGAACTAGAACTGAACTAGAACTGAACTAGAACTGAACTAGAACTGAACTAGAACTGAACTAGAACTGAACTAGAACTGAACTAGAACTGAACTAGAACTGAACTAGAACTGAACTAGAACTGAACTAGAACTGAACTAGAACTGAACTAGAACTGAACTAGAACTGAACTAGAACTGAACTAGAACTGAACTAGAACTGAACTAGAACTGAACTAGAACTGAACTAGAACTGAACTAGAACTGAACTAGATCTGAACTAGAACTGAACTAGAACTGAACTAGAACTGAACTAGAACTGAACTAGAACTGGACTAGAACTGAACTAGAACTGAACTAGAACTGAACTAGAACTGAACTAGAACTGAACTAGAACTGAACTGAACTAGAACTGAACTAGAACTGAATTAGAACTGAACTAGAACTGAACTAGAACTGAACTAGAACTGAACTAGAACTGAACTAGAACTGAACTAGAACTGAACTAAAACTGAACTAGAACTGAACTAGAACTGAACTAGAACTAAACTAGAACTGAACTAGTACTGAACTAGAACTGAACTAGAACTGAACTAGAACCGAACTAGAACTGAACTGAACTAGAACTGAACTAGAACTGAACTCGAACTGAACTAGAACGGAACTAGAACTGAACTAGAATTAAAATAAAACTGAACTAGAAAGTAATTGCAACAACTTGAACTGAGTTACAACCAATCTAGAGTTGAACTTTAACTGATGAAGTGCTGATCTGGCACTATATTGATAAATCTCCACTGTGTTTCTGGAAAATGATCAGCAAATTTATTTACAATTTATCTGTCATGTTCGGTCAGAGAGTTTACGTTTGAAAAACCATTAAAATATAGAAATAAAAAATCTCGAGGATTCCGTTAAAAGAAAACTGAAATATTTGTGTTTGTTTAGAAGAATTTGACAGGTTTTCTTTTTATTTAAAGGTGTCGAATGACGGAAGTATAAAATTCTTCTCGGCAAATTCCTATACATTACACATTCCTATTTTAAAAGATGAACTAAATATTTTAAATGGCTCACATTTGTAAATATTTTCAATAAATAAATATATAAGCATGATAATTAATTTTATCAAAAATATAATGTTATCAATAATGTTTTCTTAAATATCAGATAAAAAATCAATTATCTATAATTTCATCTCAATTAAAAAATAATATATGAGAAATGCTTCTATTTGAAAAGAAGAAAGACATTTAAAGTTTGAATCTTAAAGGGGAAACAAGTAATTAAATTTGGTAAACTTAAAGAAAAAGTTTTTAAAATGAAAAGTAATAAAAAACTAGAATTAATATTGTTAATTTTATATTGGTCAACATTAATTTCAAAATCTTTTGCTCAAAATAAAGAAGCAATAGGCAAGTTGTATTAAATAAACTAAATCCAGTCATTTTAATTTAAAAGCCGTATTTCTAACAGATTGTACCAACGAAGAATTAGTCACCTCGATATTTAACGAACCCATAGACCTATCTCTGCGTGGCATAATAAAAATCTATGAAAATGTTACAATAAATGAAATTATTTCGACCACCAATAATGAGTTTGAACTCAATTATATTGATGCCCGTTTGGAGACTTCTTCAACAAACGAAACGAAAAATTTAATACTTTTTACCACCGACTATTTCGAAAATTATGCCAAAGAACAAACAGCGGCCAGGATTTCTTTAAAAATAAATTTAGGCTGTGGCATGGGTAAAGAACGGGTAGTGGTAAGTTTCTTGGTGTTGATATTTTCATAACATATTTAAGATTAATAGTTTGCTGTTTAGATTTTCTTTCAACCTTTAAAAGAGGGCAATTATTTCAGTCCTCTATTTTCTCGAGAGACTTATGAATTGATTATACCCACACCCATTTTCGCTGGTTTTGATTTGACCGCTTTTCTAGAGATAACAGCCAAAGATCATGATTTGACACACAATCAAATTATTTTTACATCGAATGATTCATCGCAATATCACATTAGCGTTGGTACAAAGAATGCTACCAGCACTGATAAGAAGACCTATTTTGCTAATTTAACTTGGAAAAGATTTTATTAGAATTGCCGCAACCGATAGAATTTGAAATTGTTGCAACGGTGAGTAGAAAAAAAAAAAGAACTAGAACTGAACTAGAACTGAACTAGAACTGAACTAGAACTGGACTAGAACTGAACTAGAACTGAACTAGAACTGAACTAGAACTGAACTAGAACTGAACTAGAACTGAACTAGAACTGAACTAGACTGAACTAGAACTGAACTAGAACTGAACTAGAACTGAACTAGAACGAACTAGAACTGAACTAGAACTGAACTAGAACTGAACTAGAACTGAACTAGAACTGAACTAGAACTGAACTAGAACTGAACTAGAACTGAACTAGAACTGAACTAGAACTGAACTAGAACTGAACTAGAACTGAACTAGAACTGAACTAGAACTGAACTAGAACTGAACTAGAACTGAACTAGAACTGAACTAGAACTGAACTAGAACTGAACTAGAACTGAACTAGAACTGAACTAGAACTGAACTAGAACTGAACTAGAACTGAACTAGAACTGAACTAGAACTGAACTAGAACTGAACTAGAACTGAACTAGAACTGAACTAGAACTGAACTAGAACTGAACTAGAACTGAACTAGAACTGAACTAGAACTGAACTAGAACTGAACTAGAACTGAACTAGAACTGAACTAGAACTGAACTAGAACTGAACTAGAACTGAACTAGAACTGAACTAGAACTATGAAACTAGAACTGAACTAGAACTGAACTAGAACTGAACTAGAACTGAACTAGAACTGAACTAGAACTGAACTAGAACTGAACTAGAACTGAACTAGAACTGAACTAGAACTGAACTAGAACTGAACTAGAACTGAACTAGAACTGAACTAGAACTGAACTAGAACTGAACTAGAACTGAACTAGAACTGAACTAGAACTGAACTAGAACTGACTAGAATTGAACTAGAACTGAACTAGAACTGAACTAGAACTGAACTAGAACTGAACTAGAACTGAACTAGAACTGAACTAGAACTGAACTAGAACTGACTGAACTAGAACTGAACTAGAACTGAACTAGAACTGAACTAGAACTGAACTAGAACTGAACTAGAACTGAACTAGAACTGAACTAGAACTGAACTAGAACTGAACTAGAACTGAACTAGAACTGAACTAGAACTGAACTAGAACTGAACTAGAACTGAACTAGAACTGAACTAGAACTGAACTAGAACTGAACTAGAACTGAACTAGAACTAGAACTGAACTGAACTGAACTGAACTAGAACTAGAACTAGAAACTGAACTAGAACTGAACTAGAACTGAACTAGAACTGAACTAGAACTGAACTAGAACTGAACTAGAACTGAACTAGAACTGAACTAGAACTGAACTAGAACTGAACTAGAACTGAACTAGAACTGAACTAGAACTGAACTAGAACTGAACTAGAACTGAACTAGAACTGAACTAGAACTGAACTAGAACTGAACTAGAACTGAACTAGAACTGAACTAGAACTGAACTAGAACTGAACTAGAACTGAACTAGAACTGAACTAGAACTGAACTAGAACTGAACTAGAACTGAACTAGAACTGAACTAGAACTGAACTAGAACTGAACTAGAACTGAACTAGAACTGAACTAGAACTGAACTAGAACTGAACTAGAACTGAACTAGAACTGAACTAGAACTGAACTAGAACTGACTAGAACTGAACTAGAACTGAACTAGAACTGAACTAGAACTGAACTAGACTAGAACTGAACTAGAACTGAACTAGAACTGAACTAGAACTGAACTAGAACTGAACTAGAACTGAACTAGAACTGAACTAGAACTGAACTAGAACTGAACTAGAACTGAACTAGACTGAACTAGAACTGAACTAGAACTGAACTAGAACTGAACTAGAACTGAACTAGAACTGACTAGAACTGAACTAGAACTGAACTAGAACTGAACTAGAACTGAACTAGAACTGAACTAGAACTGAACTAGAACTGAACTAGAACTGAACTAGAACTGAACTAGAACTGAACTAGAACTGAACTAGAACTGAACTAGAACTGAACTAGAATTGAACTAGAACTAGAACTGAAGTAGAAATGATAGCTAAAGTATCAAATAGTCTAATATATTTTTTCGCTCTTAGGACATTGGAGAACCTCCAAAAAGTTCTAAAGCTTTAGTGTCAATACGTTCCGATCCAAGACGTAGTTTACCACCTAAACCTAAATTCGTTCAAACTCTATACAAAAGACTTATAAATATTGATTTCACTATGGAACCCCTACAAATACAACTTGCCAATGGAACCTACTCACCCGATGTTCAATTTTCCCTAAATGGAGTTAATATTCAAGGGTTTAATTTACTTGATCGTAAAAATGGTTCAATAGAGATCACATGGAACTCGAAGAATTTAAATAAAAGCGATATAATCAAGCGCAGAACATGGGAATTAGTGTTAAAAGCGGAACATACAAATCTAGCAGAAGTGGGAAGAGCAAATGTGTTAGTGGAAATGGCGGAGTTGAAATGTAAGTATTGGAGAAATATATTTGGATTTAGTAAACTTCAATTACTTACTTTACAGACTACTTCTATTTCGTAAGCTCCTACTACGAAGGTAATATAGATGAAATGGGAGAATTACATATAACACCTATCATGTTCAACCCATACACCTACCAACCAGATATAGAATTTACCCTTCAAAGCGTACACGATTTCTTCTACTTGTCAAAACAAAACTTTAGTATACAATTACAATTAAATAATAACTTTACTTGGCAAGCTATTGATGACATCGGCTATTTAAAATTAAGTTTGCAGGCGTCATGGGAAAATTTTTCTTCCATGACGCATATCGTCATAAAATTACCACATATAAAAGATGAAATACCACAACAGATGTTTCAGTTTGAAAAGCCTCTGTATGTGGGTCAACTGAATGAAACATATGACTTGGAATTGGAAACAATTGTTTTACAAACAGATGTCAATAATGGCCAAGAAATTGAGTTCAACTTGATTGGCAATGACAGCCAGCAGTTTTATATGATGCGAAATGAAAATCGTCTTGAAATTAAAACTATTTTTAATCTCTTGTCTAAACAAGAAATTAAACTTAATAGTTCTTATTTATTGATTGTGGAAGCGAAACATAACGATCGTAAAACCTTTGCTAGTGTGGTGATTAATGTGCCTCACCATCAGGATAATGTAAAAAGGAAGATTTTCTCAACTCCTTTGATAAAGGGTAAAATGTTGATTGCAAATGACAACCAAACTCTTTCTATGGAAACTGTTTACGTAGACAAGGAGTTCGGAGAAAATTTTAAGGATTTAAAGTTTCGTTTGAGAGGAGGTATTTTGAATTGTAGGAATCTGTAAATTTTCGCGTTTTAATTTTTTATTTCTTTTACAGATCATTCTTTACATTTTGATATTAAGGAAAATATATATAATAGATCTGTGGATATTGTGCTCAAAACCTCCTTATCTGCAAATATTTTGGAGTCCAAACAATATCTTAATTTGACTTTGCAAGCCTTATTAACAGGTTCAAATGGATTTAATGATAACTTAATAGTTTTCATTGATTTACCAATGAAAGGTAAGTACGGGTTTTACCCTTCCGATAACTATCAACAGATTACACCACAGACTAGAGTCTAGTCTGTAGACTATAGACTAGACTATAGACTAGACTATAGACTAGACGATAGACTAGACGATAGGCTAGACGATAGACTAGACGATAGACTAGGCGATAGACTAAACGTTAGACTAGACGATAGACTAGACGATAGACTTGACGATAGACTAGACGATAGACTAAACAATAGGCTCGACGATAGACTAGACGATAGACTAGACGATAGACTCGACGACAGGCTAGACGATAGACTAGACTATGGACTAGACGATGGACTATACTATATACTATACGATAGACTAGACGATAGACTAGACGATAGACTCGACGATAGGCTAGACGATAGATTAAACAATAGACTAGACGATAGACTAGACCATAGACTAGACGATAGAATAGACGATAGACTAGACGATAGACTAGACAATAGACTAGACTATGGACCAGACGATAGACTATACTATGGACTAGACGATAGACTAGACGATAGACTAGACGATAGACTAGACTATAGTCTATACGATAGACTAGACGATAGACTAGACGATAAACTCGACGATAAGCTAGACGGTAGAATAGACGATAGAGTAAACAATAGACTGGACGATAGACTAGACGATAGACTAGACGGTAGACTAGACGATAGACTAGACGATAGATTACTTACCCTTATCGTAGACTATGACTAGACTATGACTAGACTATGACTAGACTATGACTAGACTATGACTAGACTATGACTAGACTATGACTAGACTATGACTAGACTATGACTAGACTATGACTAGACTATGACTAGACTATGACTAGACTATGACTAGACTATGACTAGACTATGACTAGACTATGACTAGACTATGATTAGACTATGACTAGAATACGATTAGACTATCACTAGATTATGACTAGAATATGACTAGACTATAACAAATATTTAATTTATTTATAATTCCAGAATGCCACCCACCTAATCAAACTTTGCCCGATCCACCAAATTTTTCTAGTAAAAATTACGTATTTACCGCCTACACCAATCAAACCGGAATTCTCGGAATAGTAAATGCCTATAGTTCTGGTAGTAATACCAGTTTCCATTATATGTTGAATGTACAAAATGGTAAGTTTATTTAATTAATAAAATTATATTCCTTCAAAACTATTTAGTTTAATAAATATTATAGATCTTTTGGCCCAAAGACTTTCGATAAATCCCTTTACGGGAGAGTTGGGCCTGTACGGCATTATAGAAGAGGGAAATTATCTGTTTAACATAACGGCCGAAAATACAGCAACTCATGAAAGAGCTGTTGTTAAAGCTCTTTTAAAAGTTCAGCCCAAAGAAGAGTGCAAATTGTTTGAGGGCGTGGCAGTAGAGAAAACATTAATGATACGTCATATAGATGAGGAGAAGCCCTTTCATGGTCTCATGGATATGAACTTTAATGAGAATTGTACATTCCATATAGTGGATATGTGGCCGAACGATAAGGGTAAGTTAGCTAGATCCAAAAAGGATTTATACTTTTCCAATTTATTTAAGTATTAATTGTTTTCCTTATAGAATATGTCCATGTCAACTATATCTTCAATATGTTAGATACCATAGCTATTGATCGTGAAGATGAGATTTTTCAAAATATGTCAGAACCCCAAGTTATGGTTAAACTTAGACTGAAATGTGACAAAGATGATGATCACGATAATCTTACAATAGATATATCTCAGAATAAACCAATCGAAAAACGTTCTACACAAATAACATTCAGCGATGATATAGCCTATTCCCCGGATATTATGTGGCTTTATATAAAAATCGGTGATATTAATGATAATCCTCCAGAATTTAAATTATCCGAGGGACCTCTCTTTTTGGGCTATCCATCAGGAAATGCGGCCTTAGATATTTACCCTGAATATTTAACCAAAATAGAAGCTTTTGATCGAGATTTGGGTTTTAATGCTAAAATTAAATTTACTATGAGAGATAACGCTTATTTTGATATCGAACCAGAAACGGGTAAAATATATCCCAAGGGAAAAGCGCTCCAGAAAGATGAACAGACGGAACTAATTGTATTGGCTACAGATCAGTATGGTAAAGGTTTAACTTCTGGTACTGTAGTGGTAGTAAAAGCTTTAAGTCCAGATTTTTATAGTTTGGTTACTTTAAAAGATAATTCTACCAAAACTAAGCAAGAATTAGAACAGGGGCTGAGTCAACAAACTGGTTTTAATATAAATATTATAAAAATGTCATACGTACCTGAAATTATCTTGCAGAAATCGGTTGTAAATCACTCTTTAAGCTGCAAAGCATGGATTTATGGCTACCACAGGCATCAGTTGGTGCCTTATAAAGATCTGCAAGAGTAAATAAAAAACTAATATAAAAAGTTGCTTTTTTTATTAATTTGTTTACTTTACAGACAAATCTTGGTCAAAAATCCTGAGGACAATGTAGTAAATATAGAATCTTATGAAGAGGCAGCATTTCATTCAACTCCACATGACAATTCCAATTTGGGTTATTTAATTGCTACAATTCTTCTCTCACTTATAAGTAGTTCTTCCCTAAGTAAGTTTTTCTTAAATTTGGTTCCCTTAGAAATTTTTATTTAATTTTTCTTATTCCCTAGTCTTTATTATCTGGCGCTTTTATTATAAACCCACACTGCTTACTAATTGCAACACAAAGACTTTATCACCATCACTGGCGGCCAATGCTAATGGGAATGGTCAGCAACAAATCTCTGCAGAATGTTCACATGATTCTTTAAATACTATGGAGTGTAATAATCATGACGAGATTCGTGTCAAGTTCAGTGATCTTGTTGAAAATGACATTGTTGAAGAATCTCAATCAAAATGATGAAGATTGTGATTGAATGAAAGTGTAATTATATCAAAATTAAGTGTTTTTTAATTTGGAAGATTTTTATTTGTATATTTTTTTAATAAAAGAAGATTTATGTGGAATGAATTTTGTATTTACTTACAAACATATGTAAGTATGTATATAATTTGATATTTAAAAGACATACAACTACAGACTAGACTATGGGCTAGAGAATAGACTATATAAAAGACTAGACAATAGACCAGACAAGTCTATAGACTAGACTATTGTCTAGACTATAGACTAGACTATAGACTAGACTATAGACTAGACTATAGACTAGACTATATACTACACTATAGACTAGACTATATAATAGACTATAGACTAGACTATATACTAGATTATAAACTAGACTATGACTAGACTGTAGACTAGACTGTAGACTAGACTATAGACTAGACTATAGACTAGACTATAGTCTTAACTATAGACTCGCCTAAAAATTATACTATAGACTAGACTATAGAATATACCATATAATAGACTATAGACTAAAAAATAGACTAGACAATAGACCAAACTAGACTATAGACTAGACTATAGACTAGACTATAGACTAGACTATAGACTAGACTATAGACTAGACTATAGACTAGACTATAGACTAGACTATAGACTAGACTATAGACTAGACTATAGACTAGACTATAGACTAGACTATAGACCATACTATAGACTAGAATATAGACTAGACTATAGACTATACTATAGACTACACTAGACGAGACTATAGACTAGACTATAGACTAGACTATAGACTATACTATAGACTAGACTAGACGAGACTATAGACTAGACTATAGACTAGACTATAGACTAGACTATAGACTAGACTATAGACTAGACTATAGACTAGACTATAGACTAGACTATAGACTAGACTATAGACTAGACTATAGACTAGACTAGACTATAGACTAGACTATAGACTAGACTATAGACTAGACTATAGACTAGACTATAGACTAGACTATAGACTAGACTATAGACTAGACTATAGACTAGACTATAGACTAGACTATAGACTAGACTATAGACTAGACTATAGACTAGACTATAGACTAGACTATAGACTAGACTATAGACTAGACTATAGACTAGACTATAGACTAGACTATAGACTAGACTATAGACTAGACTATAGACTAGACTATAGACTAGACTATAGACTAGACTATAGACTAGACTATAGACTAGACTATAGACTAGACTATAGACTAGACTATAGACTAGAATATAGACTAGACTATAGACTAGACTATAGACTAGACTATAGACTAGACTATAGACTAGACTATAGACTAGACTATAGACTAGACTATAGACTAGACTATAGACTAGACTATAGACTAGACTATAGACTAGACTATAGACTAGACTATAGACTAGACTATAGACTAGACTATAGACTAGACTAGACTAGACTATAGACTAGACTATAGACTAGACTATAGACTAGACTATAGACTAGACTATAGACTAGACTATAGACTAGACTATAGACTAGACTATAGACTAGACTATAGACTAGACTATAGACTAGACTATAGACTAGACTATAGACTAGACTATAGACTAGACTATAGACTAGACTATAGACTAGACTATAGACTAGACTATAGACTAGACTATAGACTAGACTATAGACTAGACTATAGACTAGATAGAGACTAGACTTTAGACTAGACTTTAGACTAGACTAGACTAGACTATAGACTAGACTATAGACTAGACTATAGACTAGACTATAGACTAGACTATAGACTAGACTATAGACTAACTATAGACTAGACTATAGACTAGACTATAGACTAGACTATAGACTAGACTTAGACTAGACTATAGACTAGACTTAGACTAGACTATAGACTAGACTATAGACTAGACTATAGACTAGACTATAGACTAGACTATAGAACTAGACTATAGACTAGACTAGACTAGACTATAGACTAGACTATAGACGAGACTATAGACTAGACTATAGACTAGACTATAGACTAGACTATAGAACCTAGACTATAGACTAGACTATAGACTAGACTAGACTAGACTAGACTAACGAGAGACTAGACTATAGACTAAGACTACTAGACTATAGACTAGACTAGACTATACTAGACTAGACTAGACTAGACTATAGACTAGACTAGACTAGACTAGACTAGACTATAGACTAGACTATAGACTAGACTATAGACTAGACTATAGACTAGACTATAGACTAGACTATAGACTAGACTATAGACTAGACTATAGACTAGGACTATAGACTAACTATAGACTATAGACTAGACTATAGACTAGACTATAGACTAAACTATAGACTAGACTATAGACTAAACTATAGACTAGACTATAGACTAAACTATAGACTAGACTATAGACTAGACTATAGACTAGACTATAGACTAGACTATAGACTAGACTATAGACTAGACTATAGACTAGACTATAGACTAAACTATAGACTAGACTATAGACTAGACTATAGACTAGACTATAGACTAGACTATAGACTAGACTATAGACTAGACTATAGACTAGACTATAGACTAGACTATAGACTAGACTATAGACTAGACTATAGACTAGACTATAGACTAGACTATAGACTAGACTATAGACTAGACTATAGACTAGACTATAGACTAGACTATAGACTAGACTATAGACTAGACTATAGACTAGACTATAGACTAGACTATAGACTAGACTATAGACTAGACTATAGACTAGACTATAGACTAGACTATAGACTAGACTATAGACTAGACTATAGACTAGACTATAGACTAGACTATAGACTAGACTATAGACTAGACTATAGACTAGACTATAGACTAGACTATAGACTAGACTATAGACTAGACTATAGACTAGACTATAGACTAGACTATAGACTAGACTATAGACTAGACTATAGACTAGACTATAGACTAGACTATAGACTAGACTATAGACTAGACTATAGACCAGACTATAGACTAGACTATAGACTAGACTATAGACTAGACTATAGACTAGACTATAGACTAGACTATAGACTAGACTATAGACTAGACTATAGACTAGACTATTGACTAGACTATAGACTAGACTATAGACTAGACTATAGACTAGACTATAGACTAGACTATAGACTAGACTATAGACTAGACTATAGACTAGACTATAGACTAGACTATAGACTAGACTATAGACTAGACTATAGACTAGACTATAGACTAGACTATAGACTAGACTATAGACTAGACTATAGACTAGACTATAGACTAGACTATAGACTAGACTATAGACTAGACTATAGACTAGACTATAGACTAGACTATAGACTAGACTATAGACTAGACTATAGACTAGACTATAGACTAGACTATAGACTAGACTATAGACTAGACTATAGACTAGACTATAGACTAGACTATAGACTAGACTATAGACTAGACTACAGACTAGACTATAGACTAGACTATAAACTAGACTATAGACTAGACTATAGACTAGACTATAGACTAGACTATAGACTAGACTATAGACTAGACTATAGACTAGACTATAGACTAGACTATAGACTAGACTATAGACTAGACTATAGACTAGACTATAGACTAGACTATAGACTAGACTAGACTATAGACTAGACTATAGACCAGACTATAGACTAGACTATAGACTAGACTATAGACTAGACTAGACTATAGACTAGACTATAGACTAGACTATAGACTAGACTATAGACTAGACTATAGACTAGACTATAGACTAGACTATAGACTAGACTATAGACTAGACTATAGACTAGACTATAGACTAGACTAGACTATAGACTAGACTATAGACTAGACTATAGACTAGACTATAGACTAGACTAGACTATAGACTAGACTATAGACTAGACTATAGACTAGACTATAGACTAGACTATAGACTAGACTATAGACTAGACTATAGACTAGACTATAGACTAGACTATAGACTAGACTATAGACTAGACTATAGACTAGACTATAGACTAGACTATAGACTAGACTATAGACTAGACTATAGACTAGACTATATACTAGACTATAGACTAGACTATATACTAGACTATAGACTAGACTATAGACTAGACTATATACTAGACTATAGACTAGACTATAGACTAGACTATAGACTAGACTATAGACTAGACTATAGACTAGACTATAGACTAGACTATAGACTAGACTATAGACTAGACTATAGACTAGACTATGACTAGACTATAGACTAGACTATAGACTAGACTATAGACTAGACTATAGACTAGACTATAGACTAGACTATAGACTAGACTATAGACTAGACTATAGACTAGACTATAGACTAGACTATAGACTAGACTATAGACTAGACTATAGACTAGACTATAGACTAGACTATAGACTAGACTATAGACTAGACTATAGACTAGACTATAGACTAGACTATAGACTAGACTATAGACTAGACTATAGACTAGACTATAGACTAGACTATAGACTAGACTATAGACTAGACTATAGACTAGACTATAGACTAGACTATAGACTAGACTATAGACTAGACTATAGACTAGACTATAGACTAGACTATAGACTAGACTATAGACTAGACTATAGACTAGACTAGACAATAGACTGGTCTATAGACTAGACCATAGACTGGACTATAGACTAGACTATAGTTAGAAATTTAACAGATCTTAATTAAACAATTATTAATACAGTTTGAAATCAAACTATTTTTAGATATTTATAAAGAATCGGTTTGTGGTAACACATACACATGTTAGTTTCAAAAAACCACATATTCGCTCTTTCTCTTTTTAAATAGATCGTTTTACTTTTCTATTAAGTAACTGACTCTTTAGTCATAACATTAAAACAAAACTACTAAAGTGGCCAAATATATTAATCAGTTCTAATTTGTTTATAAATGTTACAAAAATAAAACATAAACAGAAAGTATAAGAAATAAAACAGTAAATAGGTTACTGACGTTTAGGTTTTTTTTTTTTTTTTTTTTGTTAAAGTAATGCAATACATAATCATATATAGAAATAAATAATTATGTTACTACATACATATATGTATATACATATGTATATGTATGTACATTTATAGAACGGTGACCACAGGTGACTAGTAGTAGTGGTTAAGTTTAGTAAACAATTTAACAAAAAATAAATTAACTTTTAAAGCGAGTAGAAAACGAATTGTTTAAACACTACTTTAAACGAGAAAGTTGCATTATGAAAATACCTTACGATCTTCATATATGAAATTTCTTTAAATTTCATATATCTCGCTTGAATTGAATGAATTGAGATTATGATAGAAACAGATTTGACCGATCGATGTACAATTTTTTTTGTGTTAACTATAAAGATCGTGGATGTTACTTATGATATGATCATCTGATATCTACTTTCATCGATCATAGTGTGGATAATACAAAATTTCGTAAGAAATTTAAAAAAATTAAAAAATACCAAAATAATGACTAAATATTTTATGCAGTCAGACAGACTACATACAAACTACACATTCTTATATTACATACAAATTCAACGCCACAATTTCAAACATTATTATCTTATCAATTTTTAAAATAATAAAAAAAAATATTTATTTTTTTTTAAATTTTCTAAAGATAAGAACCTTAAGTTAATTGCAATTAAAAAAAAAAACTATGAACGTCTAATGGGTTGTCGAGGTAAAACCATACAAACCCCTTTAACAACATGGAGCCAGAGAATTGTAATGAGAGTAGCGAGTAATTTAAAAATAAAATAATAATAATAATTTTAAAGTTAAACATTTATTTATAATTTGTTTTTCAAACAGTTTTAAAGTGTAACGTTTAGAAGTGAGTAACACAACACAAGCGTAAAATCAGATCAGAAATAGTGAAAAAAACAACGTGTTTGAATTTAAATTGAAAATCTTTTTTTTTAATAACAATAAAGCATGTAAATTGTTAATTTATAATATTAATAAAGCAATTAACAATTTAATTTATTTCGCAAATATTTCGTAATATTGTAAGTATATGTGTTAAATAAAAAATTTTATAAAAAAAAATTATAAAATAAGCAATAATTTAAGTAATCATTAATTAAGTGTTTTTTCTTTGTTTTTGATTTTTTAAATTAATTCTTTTTCACTTGTCAGACAATTCACTTTTTTCTGTTGTTGTGTGTTTATTTTCATTAAACAATAAAAAAATCAAAATAACAAAAGATTAAAACAATTATGGCGCATTAAAACCGACACAAAAAATACTCTTCATTGAAAATTTGTATAATTTTTTAACAAATTTGTTTGTCTGAGATTTTGTAATTAATTTGTTGTCTTAAGTTATAAAGTCAGATGTGTCAAATATTCTAACAATTCAAGAATCTAACTCTAATAAATAGTTTCCCATATGTACGAATTTTTGTATTTAATTGATTATAGACTAGACTATAGACCACTCGTCTAGACTAGACTATAGACTAGACTAAAGACTAGACTATAGACTAGACTATAGACTAGAATATAGACTAGACTATAGACTAGACTATAGACTAGTCTATAGACTAGACTATAGACCAGACTATAGGCTAGACTATAGGCTAGACTATAAACTAAACTATATGCTAAACTATAGACTAAACTATAGACGAAACTATAGACATACTATAGACTAGAATATAGACTAGACTATAGACTAGACTATAGACTAGACTATAGACTAGACTATAGACTAGACTATAGACTAGACTATAGACTAGACTATAGACTTGACTATAGACTTGACTATAGACTAGACTATAGACTAGACTATAGACTAGACTATAGACTTGACTATAGACTTGACTGTAGACTAGACTATAGACTAGACTATAGACTAGACTATAGACTTGACTATAGACTAGACTATAGACTAGACTATAGACTTGACTATAGACTAGACTATAGACTAGACTATAGACTAGACTATAGACTAGACTATAGACTAGACTATAGACTAGACTATAGACTTGACTATAGACTAGACTATAGACTAGACTATAGACTAGACTATAGACTAGACTATAGACTAGACTATAGACTAGACTATAGACTAGACTATAGACTAGACTATAGACTAGACTATAGACTAGACTATAGACTAGACTATAGACTAGACTATAGACTAGACTATAGACTAGACTATAGACTAGACTATAGACTAGACTATAGACTAGACTATAGACTAGACTATAGACTAGACTATAGACTAGACTATAGACTAGACTATAGACTAGACTATAGACTAGACTATAGACTAGACTATAGACTAGACTATAGACTAGACTATAGACTAGACTATAGACTAGACTATAGACTAGACTATAGACTAGACTATAGACTAGACTATAGACTAGACTAGACTATAGACTAGACTATAGACTAGACTATAGACTAGACTATAGACTAGACTATAGACTAGACTATAGACTAGACTATAGACTAGACTATAGACTAGACTATACTAGACTATAGACTAGACTATAGACTAGACTATAGAGACTAGACTATAGACTAGACTATAGACTAGACTATAGACTAGACTATAGACTAGACTATAGACTAGACTATAGACTAGACTATAGACTAGACTATAGACTAGACTATAGACTAGACTATAGACTAGACTATAGACTAGACTATAGACTAGACTATAGACTAGACTATAGACTAGACTATAGACTAGACTATAGACTAGACTATAGACTAGACTATAGACTAGACTATAGACTAGACTATAGACTAGACTATAGACTAGACTATAGACTAGACTATAGACTAGACTATAGACTAGACTATAGACTAGACTATAGACTAGACTATAGACTAGACTATAGACTAGACTATAGACTAGACTAGACTATAGACTAGACTATAGACTAGACTAGACTATAGACTAGACTATAGACTAGACTATAGACTAGACTATAGACTAGACTATAGACTAGACTATAGACTAGACTATAGACTAGACTATAGACTAGACTATAGACTAGACTATAGACTAGACTATAGACTAGACTATAGATAGACTAGACTATAGACTAGACTATAGACTAGACTATAGACTAGACTATAGACTAGACTATAGACTAGACTATAGACTAGACTATACTAGACTATAGACTAGACTATAGACTAGACTATAGACTAGACTATAGACTAGACTATAGACTAGACTATAGACTAGACTATAGACTAGACTATAGACTAGACTATAGACTAGACTAGACTATAGACTAGACCTATAGACTAGACTATCGACTAGACTATAGACTAGACTAGACTAGACTATAGACTAGACTATAGACTAGAGCTATAGACTAGACTATAGACTAGGACTATAGACTAGACTATAGACTAGACTATAGACTAGACTATAGACTAGACTATAGACTAGACTATAGACTAGACTATAGACTAGACTATAGACTAGACTATAGACAGGACTATAGACTAGACTATAGACTAGACTATAGACTAGACTATAGACTAGCACTATAGACTAGACTATAGACTAGACTATAGACTAGACATCAATAGACTATGACTATCTAGACTAGACATAGACTAGACTATAGACTAGACTATAGACTAGACTATAGACTAGACTATAGACTAGACTATAGACTAGACTATAGACTAGACTATAGACCAGACTATTGACTAGACTATAGACTAGACTATAGACTAGACTATAGACTAGACTATAGACTATAGACCAGACTATTGACTAGACTATAGACTAGACTATAGACTAGACTATAGACTAGACTATAGACCAGACTATAGACTAGACTGTAGACCAGACTATAGACTATAGGCTAGAGTATAGACTAGAATATATACCAGACCTATAGACTTTTACAAAATTTGGGAACACTAGATGGTGGTATTGGCTATCAATAGCAGGTGTGGAATATGCTATGCCTACTAATGTTAATCGAAAAATTTAAGGACTATAGATGATGTAGTTTCACAGTTACATATATGTATGTATTATGAATATGGATGTGACCCTGAAATTTCTAAGAAAAGCCTATAGTTCCTGACTTTTGTTAAGACCCCAAAAATCTTTGAAATCTCAATCTTTGCTAATTTCATCACATATGCCTTTCGAGAAGTTTCCTGTTTGAAATCAGACCATTAGGTATTATGCGCTTCTGTCCCACCTTAAAGTACATATACCGATGATATTGCCTCATTTGAAAAATTTGAAATTTTAAAAAAATTTTAAATGTTAAAAATAAATATTATTATGCATAACTTAAATTTAGTGTTTTGAAATTGAATTATTTCAAAAATATAGAAATTGTTATTGTTAACTATCTAAAAAATGATCGCTTTACAAAAAACTGTCACGAAGTGGTCATAAAATTCGTTCTAAATGACAAAACTTTTAAAATTTGGGTAAAATGAATACCAACCAACATTATACTGTTAAAAGCACTCAATCGATCAAAAGAAATTGCTCTTTTCAAATAAGATCTTTATCGTATCTCACTCTTATAAATCAACAAAAATTTATTAACTTTAAAAAATTTTTATAATTTATCACTCAATCCCTTATATGACCGTAATTCCCCTTTCTTCTATAATTGCAATAAAAACAATCTTTGATATTTCAACATCATCCAATAACGGCA
This sequence comes from Lucilia sericata, assembly GCF_015586225.1. NCBI lineage: Eukaryota > Metazoa > Arthropoda > Insecta > Diptera > Calliphoridae > Lucilia > Lucilia sericata. Next base: position 51,616 of record NW_023995692.1, on the reverse strand, counting down.
TCTAGTGTAATAATGATTAGTGTTACAACAACATCAATTGTAAAACATTATTATGTATTAATAATGTTTATAATAGAGTAGTGTTGTTGTTGCTGTTGCAATAAATCTATAATGTGCTGTGGTGTGTGTAATTGCAACGAATTTGCTTTGGAGAGTTAAGTTAGTTCAAGTGTGAAACTTCTACTCGTAGTGTTGTTGTTGTTATTACTACTCTATGTTGTTGTGTTCTTATAAAATCGTTTGTGAGTTTTCTTCTGCGATCAACTCAATTTAAGCTATTTATTGTATGTACATTTGTACATACATATGTATGTCAGTATGTTTGTACTTAAAGAGTAAAGTGAGTGTTAGTCAATCATCTGGTCGATTGAAATAAATAAATGTGCATGTCTTCTTTATCGTAGCATTTCGTATTGTTGTTGTTATTCTTTGGCATATTTTTTTTATTTTCAATTTTCAATATGTACTCACAAGAAATACTTCCAGTCTACGTTAAATGAAAAATACACTACAATTTGTTGTGTAGAATATAAAGAGAGCGTAGCGTGTGAGTGCAAATTAAAAAATTTTGAATATGTTCGTCACAGTGGGCTAAAAGTAGAAAAAAGGTAACATGACTTTGAGGAGGATCGGTGAGCTTCGTGCCAGTAAGCAGAGAATTGGCTCTGCTTACTGACAGCCGATTTACTCGGCTGTAACACCTTGACTTTGATGCTTCTCCAGCTCAACAGAGCCAGATTCTGTAATGGCAAGGATTAGGCATGTATGCCTCTTCACTCCCCGATTTAGTAGGACGGAACATCTTTAATTTGACGCCCCTTAGCCCAAAGAATAGCATAAAACCCGCCGTCTCCAGCTTAAAAGAACCAGAATCTGTAATAAAGGCCCTTGATCTGCGCGTTTAAGCCATTCCAACATCTTGGGTGCTTGGAGATCATCTTTGGTAACCTAACTCTTGCAAGTAGTCTCATGGGAATTTCCTTAGCAGGGATATGGTCCTTATGGGTGTGCATATGTATGCTCAGCTAATTTGGACACAACGGCAATCCATTATATTGCCACAGGGTTGATAAGCCTGTCTTTCAAAGTAGCCAGAGCCATTAGAAGGTGATCCTTCACCAATTTATTGAATGTTTTTTGAGGAGAAGTTGTCGTGGAAGCTGCCAGCCCCGGAGTGGTTTTGTTGAATACAACTTTCCCCCTCTTCCTGTGAGCGCTCTCGCTTGGACCTTTAATTTTCCGCAGCTGTCATAGATGTGCTGGGTGTGGTTTCAAAAAACTTTTGATATTTATATTTGCTACGATCGTCATCATCGCGTTCATGACGAGTCTATAGTCTAGTATATAGTATATTCTATAGTCTAGTCTATAGTCTAGTCTATAGTCTAGTCTATAGTCTAGTCTATAGTCTAGTCTATAGTCTAGTCTATAGTCTAGTCTATAGTCTAGTCTATAGTCTAGTCTATAGTCTAGTCTATAGTGTAGTCTATAGTGTAGTCTATAGTCTAGTCTATAGTCTAGTCTATAGTCTAGTCTATAGTCTAGTCTATAGTCTAGTCTATAGTCTATCCTAAAGCACTGTTCAGTTATAATCTGGACGCACTGTACTTTGAATTGCAGCGCCTCTGGTGGCAGAAGTAGAAAGCTTTTGAAGTATGTTATTCACCACAGATGTACCGTTATATGTCAAAAATTTCATTCGATTCTGTTGAGGCTTAAAGAAAATACACGCGATGGAACTTGAAACTCGTAAAAAAATTCTGCACAAATTTAATGAAAATCCGACTTGGTCTCGTTCTAAGTTAGCAAAATCGCTTAAAATTGCAAAAAGTACGGTGTGTAGTGTATTAAAAAGATATGAGGAAACCTTGACTATAGAAAGAAAAAAGAAAAATGTAAAAAAGGCAGGTATAAGGAACAAAAAATTGGAGACTAGAGTACTAAGGTCAATTAAAAATAATCCTGGATTATCTGACGCTGATCGTGCTAAAAAATTTAAAACCAGCAGAAGTACTATACGAAGAATTCGCGTAAATGCTAGATTAAAAGCATATCGAACTATTAAATACCCAAACAGAACAGAAAAGCAAGAATCAGTAGCAAAAAAACGTACCAGATTATTATACAGTAATATATTAACCAAATTTAGCGGTTGCATCGTAATGGACGATGAAACATATGTAAAAGCCGATTTTAAGCAAATACCAGGCCAAAAATTTTATGTTTCATCCAGGCGTGGAAATGTAGCCGACAAATTTAAATACACGAAAATGGATAAATTTGGTAAAAAGTTCCTGATTTGGCAAGCAATTTGCAGCTGCGGGTTGAAGAGCAAGGCTTTTGTCACATCCTCTTCAATGACGTCAGAAATTTATACAAAGGAATGTTTACAAAAACGACTGTTGCCTTTCATTAGGTTTCATAAGTCGCCGACTAAGTTCTGGCCGGACCTAGCATCTTGTCACTATTCCAATACCACTATAAAGTGGTACCAAGATAATAACATCGATTTTGTACCCAAGTGGCTTAACCCACCAAATTGTCCACAACTTCGCCCAATTGAAAAATTTTGGGCTATTGTTAAATCTAAATTGAAGAAGAGTGCCAAGGTTATTAAAAATGAGGATTCCATGAGAACAGCTTGGTATAAATATGCTGCTTTAGTTCAAAGGAAAGTTGTGCAGAATTTAATGCGAAGCATAAAGAAACATGCAAGAAATTTCATTCGAAATAAAGAAATTTAAAATTCTTTTAGTTATAATTTTAACCAATAATAAATAATCTTTCATTTTTGATATAAAACTTTTAATTCTGTTGTTTCAATCAAAAGTTATTAACAGTTTTATGCGTCCAGATTATAACTGAACACCGCTTTAGTCTATAGCTTAGTCTATAGTCTAGTCTATAGTCTAGTCTATGGTTTAGTCTATAGTCTAGTCTATAGTCTAGTCTATAGTCTAGTCTATAGTCTAGTCTATAGTTTAGTCTAGTCTAGTCTATAGTTTAGTCTATAGTCTAGTCTATAGTCTAGTCTATAGTTTAGTCTATAGTCTAGTCTATAGTCTAGTCTATAGTTTAGTCTATAGTCTAGTCTATAGTCAAGTCTATAGTCTAGTCTATAGTCTAGTCTATAGTCTAGTCTATAGTCTAGTCTAGTCTAGTCTATAGTCTAGTCTAGTCTATAGTCTAGTCTATAGTCTAGTCTATATTCTAGTCTATAGTCTAGTCTAGCTAGTCTATAGTCTAGTCTATAGTCTAGTCTATAGTCTAGTCCATAGTCTAGTCTATAGTCTAGTCTATAGTCTAGTCTATAGTCTAGTCTATAGTCTAATCTATAGTCTAGTCTATAGTCTAGTCTATAGTCTTGTCTATAGTCTAGTCTATAGTCTAGTCTATAGTCTAGTCTATAGTCTAGTCTATAGTCTAGTCTATAGTCTAGTCTATAGTCTAGTCTATAGTCTAGTCTATAGTCTAGTCTATAGTCTAGTCTATAGTCTAGTCTATAGTCTAGTCTATAGTCTAGTCTATAGTCTAGTCTATAGTCTAGTCTATAGTCTAGTCTATAGTCTAGTCTATAGTCTAGTCTATAGTCTAGTCTATAGTCTAGTCTATAGTCTAGTCTATAGTCTAGTCTATAGTCTAGTCTATAGTCTAGTCTATAGTCTAGTCTATAGTCTAGTCTATAGTCTAGTCTATAGTCTAGTCTAGTCTAGTCTAGTCTAGTCTAGTTAGTCTAGTCTATAGTCTAGTCTATAGTCTAGTCTATAGTCTAGTCTATAGTATAGTCTATAGTCTAGCAAGTCAGGACGTAGTTTACACTTCATCATTTAAAGTATTGATATCCCATTACATCTTCACTTTATAAAAGACACTAATCACTTTTTTTCTTCTCCCAACCCACTGTGCACTGATAAATGTTATTACTACTCTCACACACAACTGAAAAGAGCTTTAAATTTCATTTTACTTAAGTTTCTGCGGTTGTTACTTAAGATTCTTAGTTACGGTTTGACGCTTTACTGATCACCATCAAACAACGTTACGCAAAGCTTTCGGGGAAAAAACAACAACCTGCATATTGATACGTGAAAACGCGGACTCATCCATACTTCTAAT
>NW_023995692.1:0-42500 GCF_015586225.1 Lucilia sericata | reverse complement strand
TATTAAATATTTAGTTTAAGTCTCAGTTTTTATTTAGTTGCTTTTATTATTGAGTTATAGAAATTTATTTTGATTGCTTCATAAATTGCCTTTATTTGCTGATAGTTGTCGCCATAAACGTCCGTCTCTAGTTTGTACTTTTCTAGAGTAATTAACTATATATAAACATATTTTTAAGTAGGTTTGAGAATTTCCCTTTTATTTGAATTATTAAAAATTACCCTGCAGTTTTAAAGGTACTAGTTACTTTTAGCTTTACTGGTATCCTTTAAAGTAGATAAACACCAAAGTATATTTATACCTATACTTTTCCCACGTATAAGCTGAATAGGTTCGATTTCAAATTTTCAAAAATTGTATAAATGTTATATCCCTAATATATATTACATCAGATCCGATAAAATACACCTGTCTCATATCGGGACTGTTATGCACTTCTTTATATGAAATATGTTATATAATGGAAAAGATCTTATATAATTCTCTAAGGTATTATTGATGAATTTTCAGAAATTTTGTTTATTTAGAGTTTTTCAATTAGTTTTCCAGAAGTATATAGTATTTGGAATAGCATCGCTGCCATTATAATTGGATCTTATTTCGATGAAAACCTGGCAATGAAAAAGAGATTCTAGTGAATTACTGCTTCATTCGTTTTATTCCGTTCTTTTAATTTTGTAAAAGTGTACCCGTTACATTGTGTTTCCCCTTAGAATACGTGCCGTCTAACTAATATCGGACTTGCTTATTCTGTGGAGACTTCTTGACATTCTCTCGATAGAGTCACCTCATAGAATCTTTGTTGTTCTGCCATTTAATTTGTCCAAGTAACCATATGAGATTCTCTTTCCCTGGATTTATACCACAACAAATCCAAAGAAATATCCATAGGCCACTATCGGGCCTTTTGTAAACTCCTTTAAATGAAAAATTTTGGTGGGAAAAACGTCATAAATCGATTATCAAAGAAACTCAGTTACTGAAATGTAGTCCCTTAGAATTTCCCAATTAGTGTTCTTAAAAGATGCTATATCGGATCTACAATCGCTCCAACGAAGGGCTGGCTATGTCAAAGAAAGTGTTCTAGCGATTTACTGACCTATTCACATGCTCTACGTTTGCAGAGGAAAAAAACCGGTAGAAAAGTGCCGAAATTGATACAATCCGTTGTTAAACATTTAGAGAACGGATGTGTATAAAATTTAAATAACACCCAGTTATCATTTTAACAACCACCGTTGTAATTTTTGTAATTTTGAAAATGCAACGTTGTCATTGCAACATACATTCTTGTCATTTCGTTTACGCTTTGTGTCATTTCGGCAATGCATCGTTGTGATTTCGACAACGAAACGTTGTCATTTCCACAACGCAACGTTCTGTTGGACAACATAGCGTTGTCATTTTGGTAACATATTATTATTATTTTTTTTTTTTTGTTGATTTGAGAACGTCGTGTATTTTTTATATTTTTGTTGTTGACTTTGACAACAGATGTTATTGACAAATTAAAAACTCTTTGGTGTCAATTTGTTACCAGGCGTGTATAATTTTTAAACGTCTTGTTTCCCTCTGTGTAGTTAAGCGTTCATAATATTAACCCTGGATTGACTCAATGTAAGGTGGTTTCTTGATCCATTTTCTTTGGGGTCCACCTATAGGTTGTCGCCCATATTTTTAATTCAGCTCTCGTAGCGTCAAACGGTACTAAAGATTTTTTCATTGCTGATTATTCGCGAGTGTCCTGGTAACCCTATGATACAGAGTTTATCTGGCTAATTTTGTGATTAGGAAGATGATAGTCTTACAGGCCCGTTTTGTCTGCCAGTATAGAGCCATCCGTATAATAAAGGACTCATTCGGATATTTTATCTAATGTTCCGCTAGATCATATTTTATCTGACAACAGTGTCCCAAAGTTGCCAAACAATACCGTTTGTAACACATCGAAATATTGATCATAGATTAAAAATAAGCACATAAATATCCCTATAAGATTCTGCAGCAAATCTGTGTCCTTCACTCTGTTCTACAAATGGTCTTAACTCCCACACAAATTGCCTCCCGGAATATAAATTAATTGTGATAAAATTGTGCACAAGCTAACTCTAAGTATGATTTCAGAAATTATACGGGAAAGTGTGTCAACAAATCGTGCCATATTTTATCCTAGACATACATATATAGAGCCACCCCCAGACCAATTCATTGCATTTTCGAAATTTTCCACTTAAAAAAGTAAAAATTTTATCAAAATATTTTTTATTGAAAACAACATACAGACAGATATAGTAATAATAGGGATCTACTATATATAATATCGTGGGCAGAGATACAAGCCGAGACGGCTCAAATCGGCGGCGGCTGGCCGCCGGTAATATTTAACAAGCCGCGCCGCCGCCGACTTCTTTCAGCTCAAAAGCTAAGCCGGCTTAAACGTAGCCGCTGATAAAGATTGGAATCGCACATGTCTTTCAGAAAATAATTTCACCAATTTGAAAAGAGTTGCCACTATTTTAAATTCTTATGGCAAATTCAAAAGAGTTGCCACACAATATTGTGCTAATATTAAAATAGTGATAACTACTATAATAATGTCCATTTTCTGCAGAAAAAACTTATATAGAGGTTTCTATATAACAGACTATTATACAGAGATTTTTCAATATAATAAACGCTTATAAGGTCAATTTCTGAAGAAAAAGTTAAATTGAGCCGACAATTTAGCCGCCGCCGATATTTTCTATAATAAGCCGCCGACCTAAAATGGTTGCGCCGCCGCCGCCGATCATTTTGCATCGGCTTGTATCTCTGATCGTGGGTCTAATATCAAAATTGTAATGTATTACAGACAGAATGATAAAATCAATTAGTGGGTATAATATTATTAAACAATACAAATTCTGAATGGGAAAAAAGTTAATATGATTTCATTTGTCCCTCGGGAACTGGTTTTTTGAACTGTCGATCATTCACTATTATTACGTACGGAGCGAATGCAAACAAACAAATAATTATAAATTCAACAACCTACATTTGTTTGAATAAAAATTATAAATTATTTTACAAGTGCATTTTAAAGCTACAATAAAACATTGATAAATGTTTCTTTTGATTGTTTTATCAAGACCGCATCCCTCTTGAATTGATTTTATAAAAAGTGTTGTCAAGTTTTAATTATAGTTTTTAAGCTTTATTTGTTGAAAACTGTTGGGATTTGAAATTGCAAATCAATTTGAAGAAAAACCCAATCCGAACAAAAATAAGTAGTTATTCACCTAATAAGTAAGTGCTTACCGGGTAATTGAAGTTTTTTATGGATAGCTTTTCTCATTGATGGGGTAGGATATAGACGATTATACCTTTATACATAAGATTTGGGATTGTTTTAAAAAGTTTATAAAAATTACAAAAACCAATATTAATTTAAGATTAAAAATATTGATACAATGCAGATTATTAAAAACCTCTACTAAACTTAATTCTCCATAAAAACTTGTTTTATACATTAATAAATTTACACTGGAAACCAAATGATTAAATTTATTAATAAATGTAAATATATTAATGACATAAAACCACAGTGAATCATCATTGGCTATATTGACACATATGACACAAATGTCAAAAATATTTTAACAAAAATAAAACAGCTTATTTGTCATTACCTTTAACAGAGTAATGAATACATTATCAATCAATTGTTTAAATCTAATATTACAATATATTTTTTTTAATAAACCCCCCCCCCCCGTTCTGTTCTCCCTTCACCCTAGTATTTCCTTACTTTTAATATTTATTCTCTAAGTATTTTTTTATTGTTATTTGATTACATTTACAAAATTTTTGAATAGTTTTGTATCAAGATGAAAATAGTGAATACAAATAAATCAAGTGTTAATTGAAACAAAAAACTCAGCTTAAATGTTATTTTCTTTGAAGTTAAAAAAACGTTCTAAGATTGAAATACACGAATTAATAAATCACGAGTTAAATAATAATGAGAGTGCCCTACGGCTGGTCATAGAGGCAAGAGGGGATATTTTATAAGTAACTGTACTACGAATGATGAATCATGATTTTTAAATAACAAAATTTACAACAATTTTTGTATAATGACTGAATCTGATACCATTTCTTTACTTTGAGTCCAATAATGATTCATAATACTGAATTAATTGATCAATAAATCGGATTTATAATGCAAGATACGATTTCAAATAAAGATAGTCCATAGTCTAGTCTATAGCCCAGTCTATAGTCCAGTCTATAGTCTAGTCTATAGTCTAGTCTATAGTCTAGTCTATAGTCTAGTCTATAGTCTAGTCTATAGTCTAGTCTATAGTCTAGTCTATAGTCTAGTCTATAGTCTAGTCTATAGTCTAGTCTATAGTCTAGTCTATAGTCTAGTCTATAGTCTAGTCTATAGTCTAGTCTATAGTCTAGTCTATAGTCTAGTCTATAGTCTAGTCTATAGTCTAGTCTATAGTCTAGTCTATAGTCTAGTCTATAGTCTAGTCTATAGTCTAGTCTATAGTCTAGTCTATAGTCTAGTCTATAGTCTAGTCTATAGTCTAGTCTATAGTCTAGTCTATAGTCTAGTCTATAGTCTAGTCTATAGTCTAGTCTATAGTCTAGTCTATAGTCTAGTCTATAGTCTAGTCTATAGTCTAGTCTATAGTCTAGTCTATAGTCTAGTCTATAGTCTAGTCTATAGTCTAGTCTATAGTCTAGTCTATAGTCTAGTCTATAGTCTAGTCTATAGTCTAGTCTATAGTCTAGTCTATAGTCTAGTCTATAGTCTAGTCTATAGTCTAGTCTATAGTCTAGTCTATAGTCTAGTCTATAGTCTAGTCTATAGTCTAGTCTATAGTCTAGTCTATAGTCTAGTCTATAGTCTAGTCTATAGTCTAGTCTATAGTCTAGTCTATAGTCTAGTCTATAGTCTAGTCTATAGTCTAGTCTAGTCTAGTCTATAGTCTAGTCTATAGTCTAGTCTATAGTCTAGTCTATAGTCTAGTCTATAGTCTAGTCTATAGTCTAGTCTATAGTCTAGTCTATAGTCTAGTCTATAGTCTAGTCTATAGTCTAGTCTATAGTCTAGTCTATAGTCTAGTTTATAGTCTAGTCTATAGTCTAGTCTATAGTCTAGTCTATAGTCTAGTCTATAGTCTAGTCTATAGTCTAGTCTATAGTCTAGTCTATAGTCTCTATAGTCTAGTCTATAGTCTAGTCTATAGTCTAGTCTATAGTCTAGTCTATAGTCTAGTCTATAGTCTAGTCTATAGTCTAGTCTATAGTCTAGTCTATAGTCTAGTCTATAGTCTAGTCTATAGTCTAGTCTATAGTCTAGTCTATAGTCTAGTCTATAGTCTAGTCTATAGTCTAGTCTATAGTCTAGTCTATAGTCTAGTCTATAGTCTAGTCTATAGTCTAGTCTATAGTCTAGTCTATAGTCTAGTCTATAGTCTAGTCTATAGTCTAGTCTATAGTCTAGTTTATAGTCTAGTCTATAGTCTAGTCTATAGTCTAGTCTATAGTCTAGTCTATAGTCTAGTCTATAGTCTAGTCTATAGTCTAGTCTATAGTCTAGTCTATAGTCTAGTCTATAGTCTAGTCTATAGTCTAGTCTATAGTCTAGTCTATAGTCTAGTCTATGGTCTAGTCTATATAGTCTAGTCATAGTCTAGTCTATAGTCTAGTCTATAGTCCTAGTCTATAGTCTAGTCTATAGTCTTAGTCTATAGTCTAGTCTATGTCTAGTCTATAGGTCTAGTCTATAGTCTAGTCTATAGTCTAGTCTATGTCTAGTCTATAGTCTAGTCCTATAGTCTAGTCTATAGTCTAGTCTATAGTCTAGTCTATAGTCTAGGTCTATGTCTATCTAGGTCTAGTCTATAGTCTAGTCTATAGTCTAGTCTATAGTCTAGACTATAGTCTAGTCTATAGTCTAGTCTATAGTTTAGGTATAGTCTAGTCTATAGTCTAGTCTATAGTCTAGTCTATAGTCTAGTCTATAGTCTAGTCTATAGTCTAGTCTATAGTCTAGTCTATAGTCTAGTCTATAGTCTAGTACTATAGTCTAGTCTATAGTCTAGTCTATAGTCTAGTCTAAGTAGTCTAGTCTTAGTCTAGTCTATAGTCTAGTCTATAGTCTAGTCTATAGTCTAGTCTATAGTCTAGTCTATAGTCTAGTCTATAGTCTAGTCTATAGTCTAGTCTATAGTCTAGTCTATAGTCTTAGTCTATAGTCTAGTCTATAGTCTAGTCTATGTCTAGTCTATAGTCTAGTCTATAGTCTAGTCTATAGTCTAGTCTATAGTCTAGTCTATAGTCTAGTCTATAGTCTAGTCTATAGTCTAGTCTATAGTCTAGTCTATAGTCTATTCTATAGTCTAGTCTATAGTCTAGTCTATAGTCTAGTCTTTAGTCTAGTCTATAGTCTAGTCTATAGTCTAGTCTTTAGTCTAGTCTATAGTCTAGTCTATAGTCTAGTCTTTAGTCTAGTCTATAGTCTAGTCTATAGTCTAGTCTATAGTCTAGTCTATAGTCTAGTCTTTAGTCTAGTCTATAGTCTAGTCTATAGTCTAGTCTTTAGTCTAGTCTATAGTCTAGTCTATAGTCTAGTCTTTAGTCTAGTCTTTAGTCTAGTCTATAGCCTAGTCTATAGTCTAGTCTATAGTCTAGTCTATAGTCTAGTCTTTAGTCTAGTCTATAGTCTAGTCTATAGTCTAGTCTATAGTCCAGTCTATAATCTAGTCTATAGTATAGTTTATAGTCCAGTCTATAGTCTAGTTTATATTCCAGTCTATAGTTTAGTCTATAGTTTAGTCAATAGTATAGTCTATAGTCTAGTCGATAGTATAGTTTATAGTCTAGTCGATAGTCTAGTCTATTCTATTAAGTTTAAGATTAACACTAGCGTTATAAATTGTCTCAATTCATATAATAAAATAAACATACCACCCATTTTTTGTAGTTACTACTTACTAGAATAAATTTAAAATAGATCAAGTTTTAACAACTTTTTAAAAACGAAAATTTATATTCTCGCCACAAATTGAAATTCAATATTTATGATTATAAAATAAATTACAATTTGGTTACATGTATGTATAACCCCCAATTAGGTTGCAGTCAATCCCCACAATAAATTTGTGTTTGTTTTCAAATTTCTGTATGAAATTTTCTAATTAAAGCAATACTCATTTATGTATAAACCGGAGAACTCTAACAGAATTGAGCCCGAGTGGAAATTATAGTTTTTATTGATGTAATTGAAACTTTATTCTCGTATGTGTGTCATCTTGAATTAGTTTCTTCTTTTAGAAAATAATAATCCGCGCACATGAAATCGTCACATAGTTAAATCCAAAAATGTGAAAAAAATATTTTTATACCCACGACAGTTGTTTGATAGTTATGAGTAAATATGTACAGAAAAACCATCTTTGTTTAATAAATAATTGTCTTGAGATGAAGAAGAAGCAGAAAAAAATTATTGAAATAATTTATGTATGACGTTTGAAGCAGCATAAAATAATTCAAAGCACAGCATGTGAGTGGGTAGTTAGAACACAATGGGTACGTTAAGCGACAAAAGAATCTAAACTTGATTAGTATTAGAACTAGTTCTAATATGTTGAATATATTTTCAGTTGCGTTACTAATTTCGGTTTTTTAAATCAAATCAAAAATTCTAACTTTTTCTAAATATCTACTGTCGTCTGTCGCTATAAATGTGTTTCTCTTCTTACCCCACATCTAATTGCTCTTTCATGACATGTGCAATGAACCTCAATAAGAAATAGCTTGAAAATAAAATGAAAAAAATACAAAATAACTTAGAGAAGACGTAACAAATGATCACAACAAATCAACACAGCAGTACGATCATCTTCAACGCTGTCATCCTAAAAACACACCTTAAAACATGAGACACAACACAAAGCGGGTACGCGGAACAGATCGGCGTGCAAGCAGAAAATAAAAAATAATGGCACAAAACTACAATATGCACTTTAAAGTGCAAAAAAGCGCAGCATCCTCTAAATAAAATCAAAACAACAAAAATCTATTGAATATAGTTCATTGTAGTACAAGTATTAAGGTCAAAGAGTGAAGAGTTTTAAAATAAAATATTGGAAATAAAAAATTACTTTAACATTGTGAAAATTTTGAATTAACGAGTAATGGTAGTCAGAAAGAAGAGAGAGGTGCGATCGGAAAGGTGTTAATTTAACAAAAATACTTAGTATGTAAATATAATTTAGTTCATTTATAGTTTATTTTCATTAACAAATCTCAAGTCTTTAGGAATCTGAACTTTAAACAAGAAATTAACATTGACTATTTAAGTAAATCAAGGGCGAGAGGGTTTGATCAAGGGGAGATCATTGGCGATTATGTCAGTTTTAAGCCATATATGAACTTTATTCATCAATTATCGCTTAAAGTAAATAAATAGATAAGAGATTGCAAGAGTATGTTGGAGAATAACAAGGTAAAGGGATAGTTATCAGGAATGGAAAATTCAGTACTATAGTACTTTCTCCAGCCAAGACTAATCAATAGTCAAATCTACAATTAAGTTAAATGGTCTTTAGTCTAGACTATAGTCACGTCTATAGTCAAGTTCATACTCTAGTCTATTGTCTAATATATAGTTTGGTTTATAGTCTTGTGTAGACTTGTCTATAGTCTAGTCTACAGTCTTGTCTATGGTCTAGTTTAGTCTATAAAATAGTATATAATCTCAATAGTTTAGATTATAGTCTTCAACAGTCTAGATTATAGTCGAGACTATAGTCTAGTTTGTAGTATAGTCTGTAGTCTATTCTATAATCTAGTGTATAGTCTAGTCTATAGTCTAGTCTAGTCTAGTCTATAGTCTAGTCTATAGTCTAGTCCAGTGTAGTCTAGTCTAGTCTATAGTCTAGTCTAGTCTATAATCTAGTCTAGTCTAGTCTGTATATAGTCTAGTCTATAGTTTACTCTGTAGTCTAGTCTGTATATAGTCTAGTCTATAGTAAAGTCTATAGTCTAGTCTATAGTCTAGTCTATAGTCTAGTCTATAGTCTAGTCTATAGTCTAGTCTATAGTCTAGTCTATAGTCTAGTCTAGTATATAGTCTAGTCTATAGTCTAGTCTATAGTCTAGTCTATAGTCTAGTCTATAGTCTAGTCTATAGTCTAGTCTATAGTCTAGTCTATAGTCTAGTCTATAGTCTAGTCTATAGTCTATTCTATAGTCTAGTCTATAGTCTAGTCTAATCTATAGTCTAGTCTATAGTCTAGTCTAATCTATAGTCTAGTCTAATCTATAGTCTAGTCTAGTCTATAGTCTAGTCTATAGTCTAGTCTATAGTCTAGTCTATAGTCTAGTCTATAGTCTAGTCTATAGTCTAGTCTATAGTCTAGTCTATAGTCTAGTCTATAGTCTAGTCTATAGTCTAGTCTATAGTCTAGTCTATAGTCTAGTCTATAGTCTAGTCTATAGTCTAGTCTATAGTCTAGTCTATAGTCTAGTCTATAGTCTAGTCTATAGTCTAGTCTATAGTCTAGTCTATAGTCTAGTCTATAGTCTAGTCTAGTCTAGTCTATAGTCTAGTCTATAGTCTAGTCTATAGTCTAGTCTATAGTCTAGTCTATAGTCTAGTCTATAGTCTAGTCTATAGTCTAGTCTATAGTCTAGTCTATAGTCTAGTCTATAGTCTAGTCTATAGTCTAGTCTATAGTCTAGTCTATAGTCTAGTCTATAGTCTAGTCTATAGTCTATAGTCTATAGTCTAGTCTATAGTCTAGTCTATAGTCTAGTCTATAGTTAGTCTATAGTCTATCTATAGTCCTAGTCTATAGTCTAGTCTATATCTAGTCTATAGTCTAGTCTATAGTCTAGTCTGTAGTCTAGTCTATAGTCTAGTCTATAGTCTAGTCTATGTCTAGTCTATAGTCTAGTCTATAGTCTAGTCTATAGTCTAGTCTATAGTCTAGTCTATAGTCTATGTCTATAGTCTAGTCTTAGTCTAGTCTATAGTCTAGTCTATAGTCTAGTCTATAGTCTAGTCTATAGTCAGTCTATAGTCTAGTCTATAGTCTAGTCTAATAGTCTAGTCTATAGTCTAGTCTATAGTCTAGTCTATAGGCTAGTCTAATAGTCTAGTCTATAGTCTAGTCTATAGTCTAGTCTATAGTCTAGTCTATAGTCTAGTCTATAAGTCCTAGTCTATAGTCTAGTCCTATAGTCTAGTCTATAGTCTAGTCTATAGTCTAGTCTATAGTCTAGTCTATAGTCTATCTATAGTCTAGTCTAATAGTCCTAGTCTGATAGTCTAGCTATAGTCTAGTCTATAGTCTAGTCTATAGTCTAGGCTATAGTCTAGTCTATAGTCTAAGTCTATAGTCTAGTAGTCCAGTCTATAGTCTAGGCTATAGTCTAGTCCATAGTCTAGCCTATAGTCTAGTCTATAGTCTAGCCTATAGTCTAGTCTATAGTCTAGTCTATAGTCTAGTCTATAGTCTAGTCTTTAGTCTAGTCTATAGTCTAGTCTATAGTCTAGTCTATAGTCTAGTCTATAGTCTAGTCTATAGTCTAGTCTATAGTCTAGTCTATAGTCTAGTCTATAGTCTAGTCTATAGTCTAGTCTATAGTCTAGTCTATAGTCTAGTCTATAGTCTAGTCGATAATCTAGTCTATAGTCTAGTCTATAGTCTAGTCTGTAGTCTAGTCTATAGTCTAGTCTATAGTCTAGTCTATAGTCTAGTCTATAGTCTAGTCTATAGTCTAGTCTATAGTCTAGTCTATAGTCTAGTCTATAGTCTAGTCTATAGTCTAGTCTATAGTCTAGTCTATAGTCTAGTCTATAGTCTAGTCTATAGTCTAGTCTATAGTCTAGTCTATAGTCTAGTCTATAGTCTAGTCTATAGTCTAGTCTATAGTCTAGTCTATAGTCTAGTCTATAGTCTAGTCTATAGTCTAGTCTATAGTCTAGTCTATAGTCTAGTCTATAGTCTAGTCTATAGTCTAGTCTATAGTCTAGTCTATAGTCTAGTCTATAGTCTAGTCTATAGTCTAGTCTATAGTCTAGTCTATAGTCTAGTCTATAGTCTAGTCTATAGTCTAGTCTATAGTCTAGTCTATAGTCTAGTCTATAGTCTAGTCTATAGTCTAGTCTATAGTCTAGTCTATAGTCTAGTCTATAGTCTAGTCTATAGTCTAGTCTATAGTCTAGTCTATAGTCTAGTCTATAGTCTAGTCTATAGTCTAGTCTATAGTCTAGTCTATAGTCTAGTCTATAGTCTAGTCTAGTCTAGTCTAGTCTATAGTCTAGTCTATAGTCTAGTCTATAGTCTAGTCTAGTCTAGTCTAGTCTATAGTCTAGTCTATAGTCCAGTCTATAGTCTAGTCTATAGTCTAGTCTATAGTCTAGTCTATAGTCTAGTCTATAGTCTAGTCTATAGTCTAGTCTATAGTCTAGTCTATAGTCTAGTCTATAGTCTAGTCTATAGTCCAGTCTATAGTCCAATTTATATTCCATTCTATAATCCATTCTATAATCCAGTCAATAGACCTGTTTATAGTGTAGTGTATAGTCCAATCTATATAGTCTAGAGTCTTGTCTATAGTCCAGTCTATTATCTAATTTATAGTCTAGTCTATTGTATAGTCCAATGTCTAGTTTTTTTCTAGTCTTTATTGTAACCAGATATATGCTATTATCCGAGGTCATTTTTATTGCTTGGATAACACTTTGAAATAAACAATCTGGCAACTCTCAGTTATTTATTGCTCTGTTTTTTTACTTTCAAACATAAAAAAAATCAACTAAGCGTTAAATATTTGCATTTTAAATTTTTTTTAAAAATGTCTTAATATATAGACTAATTAAATACACAAACAACTAAACGAATGTCAACTTTATATAGGTACATACTTGTAAAACGTTTATACTTGGAATTAAGTGAAAAATTTAGCACAGCAAAAATCCCCCACTTTAATTATATTTAAAAAAAATTTCTTAAATCTTTCTTATTAAAATAATTATAACTTTTAAAAAATTTACTTAATATTGCTAATTAAATAATAACAACAAATGTTTAATTAAATTGACATTGTCTCATAGATGATGACAAGTTTATGCATGCCATAAAATGAAACAATTTGAGAACAAACATGTTAATAAGTATAATTTGATTTTTTTTCTTTTCAGAACCATAAATGTAGTGCTACGTGATTTGTTTAATCCTAACTAAAAAAAAACATCACATCCCCCTTTTCCCTTGGATTTTTTCTATGTAATCATGTCATTTTCTATGAATAAATTAAAATCCATTTTGCCTGGTACTCAAAATGGTTCTATGGGCTCGAAACGTCAATCGGAAAGTTTAGAACCTGAAATCGGGTTTCAAATATCAATAGAAGCCAATGCTAGTGAACAGAATGGTGCCAAAACCGTTATACCCGAGTTAAATGTAAATCTAATAGCAGCCCGCCATCTGCCGGCTTTGTTTGGCTTTAAAATTGTTCAGGGTTATTTGATCAAGGTAAGTGGCGAAGCTTTTAGTAAAGTCACAAACCTTTTATTATTTTATTTTTATGATGCTTTTTGTTTTGTTTTCTAGGTAAAGCTTTTCCCTGGCCATAAACGTTTGGATAGCAGCATACAAACAAATTCTTGGCCTAAGTTTAATGAAACCTTCAAATTTCCCTTGGCTCCAGATATCAAGTAAGTTTAGGCTAATATTATAAAAGATAAATTTTGAGGTAAAATCAATCAATTTAGGACGGATCAGGTGATTGATGTCTTAACTGAAATGCTTTTTATCAGAGACTATCAGAGAGGAACTGTAATTGGTTTAAGTTAGAAACAATTTGCTTTAAAATTGGGACTAATAAAATATTTACTTTAATTTTTAAAAGTGGCTTAAAATTAAAAAAAATATCAATGATTTATTTTCAAAAAATTACAACATTTCATACTTCTGATCACTTACACTCTCAAATCTATCAAATAATCAAATCAGTCAAATGTTTCCATAACTAAACAAACAATTTTCATATACACACAGACCCTCCTTGAAACATTCATCACGTCGTGGCAGCAAATCAGCAGCACTAACTGAATTTACGCCTGAAGAACTATTTGCTGGACAATTTGTGGTTTTTACAGTTTATGCATTATTGGAATTACCGCCAACGGTAAGTGGCAAAAAAATAAAAACAAATATGATTTTTATTAAAAATTATATAACAATTTTTCTTAACCATTTGCAATTTTTTTTAGTCATTTAATCGTTTTAGCAAAACATATCGTTCCTTAAAAGATAAAAGTTCAAATTTAATGCAAAATATATTTGAAACTAGTACCGAGAAACCGGCGAACGATGATAAGGAAAATAAAACCAAAGATCAGGAAAAGAAAACTAAACGTAAATCTCAAGATGTTAATCCAAGGGATTCTATGCCACCTTTGACTATCAGTGAATCGAGAAGAAATTTGGGTGAGTATTAAGGTTACCGCTTCTCTCTCACACACATTATACATACATACAAGCATTTAATTTTTAACTCTCAACTCTTAAATTAATTTCTTTTTCGTCTACACCTATTTTAATAGAAAAAATATTTGCTCTTTTTAGGTTCGGTTACCTGTTATTTGCAGCCTAAACTTTTCAAACGCAATTCTCGAGGCATGTTTGCCACCGAAGAACTCTGGATGCCTATTAAGGATATAACCACTACAGTTAAGAAACCCAGCAATGACAGCAATAATAATGTAAGTAAATGGGATAAATATGACATTTTGGGTAATTCAGAGGTAAAACAGGAGATATTAAAGGAACTGTGACTGATTTAAATCAGGGATCGTTGAAAAACTACGATATCTTTAACTTAAATCTGCACTAGATCCTAGTCTATAGACTAGAGTCTGGACTAAAGTCTAGACAATAGTCCATAGTCTGGGCTATGGTCAAGTCTATAGTCTAGACTACATTCTAGTCTATAGTCTGGACGACAGTTTAGTCTAAGTCTGAACTACAGTCTATAGACTAGAGTTTGGACTAAAGTCTAGTCTATAGTCAAGTCCATAGTCAAGTCCATGCTCAAGTCTATAGTCTAGACTATGGTCAAGTCTAAGTCTGGACAAAAGTCAAGTCTATAGTCTGGAATATACTCTAGTTTATATACTGGACTATAGTTTAGTTTATAGTGTAGACTATAGTCAACTATGTAGACTATGGTCAAGTCTATAATCTGGAATATTGTCTAGTCTACAGTGTGGAACAAAGTCTACTCTATAGTCTAGTCCATAGTCTGAACTATAGTCTAGTCTATGGTCTAGTCTATAGTCTAGTCTATAGTCTAGTCTATGGTCTAGTCTATAGTCTAGTCTATAGTCTAGTCTATGGTCTAGTCTATAGTCTAGTCTATAGTCTAGTCTATAGTCTAGTCTATAGTCTAGTCTATAGTCTAGTCTATAGTCTAGTCTATAGTCTAGTCTATAGTCTAGTCTATAGTCTAGTCTATAGTCTAGTCTATAGTCTAGTCTATAGTCTAGTCTATAGTCTAGTCTATAGTCTAGTCTATAGTCTAGTCTATAGTCTAGTCTATAGTCTAGTCTATAGTCTAGTCTATAGTCTAGTCTATAGTCTAGTCTATAGTCTAGTCTATAGTCTAGTCTATAGTCTAGTCTATAGTCTAGTCTATAGTCTAGTCTATAGTCTAGTCTATAGTCTAGTCTATAGTCTAGTCTATAGTCTAGTCTATAGTCTAGTCTATAGTCTAGTCTATAGTCTAGTCTATAGTCTAGTCTATAGTCTAGTCTATAGTCTAGTCTATAGTCTAGTCTATAGTCTAGTCTATAGTCTAGTCTATAGTCTAGTCTATAGTCTAGTCTATAGTCTAGTCTATAGTCTAGTCTATAGTCTAGTCTATAGTCTAGTCTATAGTCTAGTCTATAGTCTAGTCTATAGTCTAGTCTATAGTCTAGTCTAGTCTATAGTCTAGTCTATAGTCTAGTCTATAGTCTAGTCTATAGTCTAGTCTATAGTCTAGTCTATAGTCTAGTCTATAGTCTAGTCTATAGTCTAGTCTATAGTCTAGTCTATAGTCTAGTCTATAGTCTAGTCTATAGTCTAGTCTATAGTCTAGTCTATAGTCTAGTCTATAGTCTAGTCTATAGTCTAGTCTATAGTCTAGTCTATAGTCTAGTCTATAGTCTAGTCTATAGTCTAGTCTATAGTCTAGTCTATAGTCTAGTCTATAGTCTAGTCTATAGTATAGTCTATAGTCTAGTCTATAGTCTATAGTCTAGTCTATAGTCTAGTCTATAGTCTAGTCTAGTCTAGTCTAGTCTAGTCTATAGTCTAGTCTAGTCTAGTCTAGTCTATAGTCTAGTCTATAGTCTAGTCTATAGTCTAGTCTATAGTCTAGTCTATAGTCTAGTCTATAGTCTAGTCTATAGTCTAGTCTATAGTCTAGTCCACAGTCTAGTCTATAGTCTGGCCTATAGTCTATAATCGTACTTATGTTTAGTATAGGCTATAGCCTTTACTATAGTCTAGTCTATAGTCTGGACTATAGTCTGTACTATTGTCTACAGTCTGGACTATTGTTCATAGTCTACACTAGGAATCTAGCCTAGTCTATTGCCAGGGGTATTGAACAGTGTCAAATTAAAATTATAAACTTTTACATTTTTCAATAATTAAAAACTAATTATTCTATTAAAATGTCTATTTATATTGTATATTTAATAATATTTTTATCTTCAATTAAACAAATAAACTCAGTCACCTATTAAGTTATTAAAGCAAAAATTTTAAAATTATTAAGTGAAAGTTTCTTATTACATAAACAATAAAAAATATAAACAAACTAAAAACAACAGAAAATTATTTCAATTACTAAAGGTCAAGCTAGACTAAAATGTATATTTTCATAATTAACTGTTTAAGTTTGAAATTAAATTAAATTGTTAAACCATGCGTTTACTTTGTACAATAAAATTAAAAATATTTTCACAAAACAATATAAAATAAAGAAAAAAAAAAAAACTTTTTCTTTTTTTCTCAGCAGTTGGCTAACTCTACCAAAGGTGTTGTTGAACTTGTATTACAAATACAAGATTGCAGTGAACCCATTGATCCCACCCATAATGATAATGGCAGCACTATAAATATCGACTCTTCTACTCTGAGTCTTTCGAATGGCAAAGAGGGCAGCGGCAAATCGGCCCAATCATGGAATCGTATGACCTCCGAAATGAAACGTAAAATGGGTATGAGAAATGTTAATACCAAGACACCTCACGGTATGGTGCTTAAAATCACTACCGCACGCATGAGATGTACGAATAAGGTGAAAGATGAGCTAGAGGCCACTGCGGGTAGTGTTTATGTTAAGACTACGGTATTTGAACATGGCATTTATATTGATTCCTGGAAATCGGGAAATTTCTATCCTTCACTCTCTACTAAATGGGAGGTGGGCAATGTAGAGCCCACCATTTCAATACCCCTACAGAGTTTAGATAATTTAGATAATATTTTAATAAGAACGACATTGGCCACTAAGACAAAAATGGCTAAGAAATTAGTATTAGGCACTGTGGTAGTGGGTGGACCTTGCGCTGGTGCTTCGGTGAGCGATAGTGGTGCTGAGCATATGGCCACTCTGAGAGAGACAGCTTTAAATGAACGTGTTGCCATGTGGCATTGTTATCAATAGTAAAAAGTGTAATAAATATTTTTTGTAATATTTTTAATATTTTCTATTGTTTTTATTATTTATAATCATATATTTTTTATATATATTTTTTTTTGTTTAATTAATTGTTAACGTATCCAAATTTGAAAGAAAAATCAAAGCAATGAAAAGTATTTTATTAGTAAAAAAAATAATTTTTGATAAGAAATTTATATTAAATTTAATTTATTTTAAATAAAACGAAATTAGTAAACCAAAATCGTGTACCAGCGAAAGTGTTTTATTTCTGTAGAGAACAAACGTTTGTAGATAAAGACATTTGAAAGAGAACTAAGTAATGCTTTGACAAAAGAACTATGATTAATTTAATGACTATTTATTAACAGTCTTTTGATTGAATTTAGTAGGAGATTATTTTGAGACCTACTTACGATTGCTTTAAGTCAGATATCTATATAATTAATAGGCAAGACGATTTTTTGTGACCCCTTTTACTCTTACAGTATACATCTGATCTTGGCAAAAATTATATCATTTTAAAGGTATTTGTTCGCAGATGTGCACAATATATATATTAATGAGATCGGTTCAGAATTTTAGGAGCTATAAACGTTTAAAGTTGTTACTAATACATAGAAACAATAGTCACACGTACGTATTCTTGAAATTAAAAACAAACAAAGCAAGAAACAAAACAAAGAAAAAAGAGAGGAGAGTGCAGAAACGTTCAACTTCTCTGTTGCGGTTTTCTTTTTGTATTTTGCATGATATTTGTTTTTGTTGTTTTTAATAAGATTTTTGTAAACAAATAAGTATGTAAACAGGCTTAGGCAATGCGAAAATAGGATTTTATTGTTTTATATTTTTGTGTAAAGTGCTAAATTGTGAATGAGATAATGATCTATTTTGTTATAACATCGTTACGATTGTTACCAAATCGAATATTTTTATAAGAAGTAGGACTTCAGTTTTATATTCAGAGTTTTCGATTGAAGGTTTTTCGTTATTTAAACTTTTCAAAATAATTAAATTGAAGGACTTTCCTGAGGAAACAACGAACTGGGAATATAAAAACATGTGTAAATAATGCTTGGGGACACCTCAAGATATGCCAAAAAATGTACTGATATTGGTGTTTGACCTGGAAAAATATTGGTAGGACATCAGTACCGGAATTCAGTAATTTTTTTAATTTTAAGTATTGATATCGTAAAGTAATGACAAATATCGGTTACATTAACGAATTTTCATTTCCCTAACTTTTTAACGACCGTAGAATATTTTAAAGACAAAGATCAGAAAACTATAAGAATGTCAAAAGTTATGTCTTGAAATATTTTTAAATTATTAACGTGAACTTTTTATTGGTCGTTACACTGCCGATGCTTTTCGATTATGTTTAACGAAAAAAATCGGTGAAATAAAATACTGAATTGCGATACATAATTATTAGTTTTGATTGATTTGGAAGATTTAAATGATGGATTAACGAATTGATTCAGTGTCAGTAAGTAATAAAAAAAAGCCTGTATAAAATAAGTAAAAGTTTAGTTCGTCATGCCGGTACATGATACACCGCAATAAATGGTTAGGTATATCGCTTATATGCAGGTTTAGCACAACGAGGATTTGATGATATTCTTCTTTTTTGGGTTATTCTAACCAATTGGGAAATAGTAGTGTAAACTGAAAACTGTAAGTTGAACAGGTGATGGTTATATGCTATATAAAAATAGATAAAACTGCTAGATGAAACTGCTAAATATAATTCATGTCTTTTGGGATGAAGAGTGTTTAACCGTACTTAGCAATGTATCGTTTATTTAATAAATGTAGGTCTGCTGAAGTCTTTGTCGAGTGTTATAAGGGAGAATTTATACAGCATATACTTGATGGAGGGACTACTAATGACATCCAAATAAAATTTATTTATAATTAGATAAGACATTGTTTATTTTAAATATTTTTATTGGTTTGACAAATTATTTAGAACATTTCCACTCTGTATTTTGAACAGCTAACATTTCTTTACTGGTGTGTACAGTAGAGTACTCCAGCATTGTGAAGGTAGCGTATATGTGTAGGGATTAATAAGTTGATAGAAAAAATTTTCATTATTTTTTACTTTTAAAATAGTTGAAATACTTTTGAAAAACAAGTGGTACAACTAATTTTGACAATTGAGGTTTTAAACTTCTGATGGGACTTTTACTAAAACCTATCACATTTTCTAAAAGAAAACATTAATCAAAGCAAATTATACACTTTGATAATATCACTAAAGTTAATTTTTTACCACAGATTTGAACTTCAAAAATAGGGTTTTATTTTAGAATATTTATGCAATTTTTCCAGCATTGGTTCTGGTCGAATTTCGACCGCTGGGCAAACTCTAGTTATTACAAACCCTCGATTACTTATTCAGAGACTGGACTATAGTCTTGCCTAACGACTAATCGATAGTTTGGTCTATAGTCTAGTCTATAGTTAGGTGTATTGCCTGCACTAAAGTCTAGTCAATAATCTGGACTATAGTCTTTGGTCTGTACTACAGTCTTTAGTCTGGACTATAGTCTAGTTCAATCTATAGTCTGACCTATAGTCTAGTTTATAGTCTGGTCTATAGTCTAGTCTATAGTCTCGACTATAGCCTAGTCAATAATCTGGACTATAGTCTAGTCAATAGTCTAAACTATAGTGTAATCTGTGGTCTGGAGTATAGTTCTATAGTCTTCACTATATAGTCTATGACCAGAACTATAGTAAAGACTATACCGTATAAGGCCTATAGTCTGGTCTATAGACTAGTCTATAAACTGAAGTATAGTCTAATCTATAGTCTGGACTATAGTCTAGTCTATAGTATGGACTATAGTCTAGTCTATTGTATGGGCTATAGTCGAGTCTATACTCTAGTCTAAAGTATAGACTATAGTCCAGTCTATAGTTTGGACTGTAGTCTAGTCTATAGTCTGGCCTATAGTCTAATCATAAGTCTGGACTATAACCTATAGTTAGGGCTGTAGTATATATTTTGGACTATAGCCTTGTCTCCAGTTCAGTCTATAGTCTGGACTATAGTCTAGTATATAAGTAGTCTTTTCTATAAAGTAGTCTATAATCTGAACTAGTCAGGGCTAAAGTCTATAGACACTATAGCCTTGAGTATATAGTTGGTATATAGTCTTAACTATAGTCAGGACTACAGTCTGTACTATTATTACGACTATAGTCTGTATTATAGAAAGGACTTGACTACCAGATTATAGTCAAGTCTATAGTATGGCATATAGTCTGGTCTATAGACTGGTCTAGTCTATAGTCTAAAAATGGGTGTATGGACTTTAGTGTGGGCTACGGACTATAATCTGGACTATAATGGTCAGCACAATAGTTTGAAAATAGTTTGGACTATATAATTGCCAATAATTTGGACTGTAATCTAAAGTATATCTGAGCCTATGGTCTGGATTCTGGTTGAATCTAAAGCCTTAAGTATAGATGAATCTGCAGTCTATAGTAAGGACAATAGCCTAGTCAATGCTCAGGACTATATTCTAGCCTAGAATTTGGACTATAAAAGTAGATATTAGTCTATAGCCTAATCCAGTCTAAAGTCTATTCTATATTCTGGACTATTGGCTAGTCTATAGCATATATTGTGGACTATAGTCTAGAAGGGACAACAATCAGGTCTATAGTTTAGGTCTATAGTTGAATCTGCACTATAGTCTATTCTATAGTTTGGAGTAAAATTTAGTCTTTAGTCAGAACTGTAGTCTAGTCATTAGTGTGGAATATAAACTAGATAATAGTTTATAGCCTAGTGGAGTCCGGACTAGAGTCTAATCTACATTCTGGACTATAGGCACAACAATATATTTTATAGTTTAAACTATAGTTGAATCGAGACTATAGTCTAATCTATAATCTGGACTACAGTCTAGTCTATAGTCTGGACTAAAGTCTAATCTATAGTCTGGACTATAGGCCAGTTGGCACAACAATATATTTTATTGTTTAAACTATAGTTGACTCGAGATTATAGTCTAATCTATAATCTGGACTAAAGTCTAGTCCATAGTCTGGACTATAGTCTAGTCTATAGTCTGGACTATAGTCGAATCTATAGTATAGACTATAGTCTAGTCTGTAATCTGTACTATAGTCTGGAAAAAAAAATCTCAGAAACGCTATGCTAGCACAAAGTTTAGCAACATGTTGCCTTAAACACTTTATAAACATTTGTTTATTAATAATTATAATTCAAGCAATAAAAACATAAATTATATTTGTTTATAAATTTTCTTTTAATATTTCTACTTAAATACTATTTAATATATGATATAAAACATTTTCAATTACAGACTTCAGCATCATCATCGTGTACCCTTGACTTATCAATTTACACTTTTATAATGCCAGCAAATAGACAATCTATAGAAATATTGTATATTTTCCTAAATAGATTTTCAGTGTAATACTTGACGCCACATCAAGACCTAAAACAATAAAATGATCTTGATAAAGATTCTTTCGTTGTGTTTTTTTTTCTTTGCATTTTATAGAATTCAAGTAGACGATTGATGATTGTCTTTTTCTTTCAGTAAACGACAAGTGCATGAGTTTCAATTTGAAATTGGAAATTGAATTGAAATGAAATGATTCTATTCATTAAGCATAATAAATGTCAATAGCTAGTAAATTGTAAGTTAACGAAATTAATTATTTACGTTTGTTTTTCTCTCTCGTATTGATAAATTAATTTGCTTATAAACTTTTATAAAGCGGAGATGGGAAGTGGGTGGAAATTGTAATAAATTTTAAATTTTTTGGTTATTAAAAAGACATTAGCAAGTTTGAATAATAAATTTTGCAAATGAATCCAAGTTGTTTAACAATTCTTGAAATAAAAACATCATTAGTAATTTAATACTCCCATATCTGTTGTTTACATCACTTACATGTGTGCAACACTTTACCGATCAGACACTATTTGAATTTGAATATAAACAATCTAATCGATTTGAATTGAAATGCAACAATATTTTTTAATTAAATGCTGTTTGTCTTTTTTTTTTCAATGTTAAATTTGCCAGACACCAGCAATTAGCAATTATTCATAACTTAAAGATACTAAATGGCAAAAAAATAACCATTAAACTAATAGTGATAATGCAAATTTTATAAAGTGTTAAATGTAAGGAAAATTATATAAAATTATTAATTAAAAACGTTTAGGTAATAATTGCAATTAAAGAAAATTAAACAATTAAATGACAATTACAGACAAATATTAAAATTAAAATAAAAGCTATTGAACAAAATCGAAAATCTATTTTTTTAAATTTTAAAATAATTTTTTGCATAAATTGCCTTAAAAATCCCCTATTTCCCTTCAAACTTCAAATATAGCCAAAAACAATTAGCAACATGTTGCTATACATTGTTTATTGCACTCTCGCATAGTCAATGCTCCCACCTCTAATAACTCAGCAACAACAATAACAAAAATATTGCAATACCCCAACATGATCTCGAGAAAAAGTAAACCTCAATGTGTTTTCATATGTTTAATAAATTGTGGGGTTCTTTTTCTGTTTAGCTCCCAAAGAAGGTGTGAAGAGACTTTTATGGATTCGTGAGTAATTTGTAGTCAGCTCGGAGAGTATTGTAAACAAACCAAAAAAGAGTGATGTATTTGTTTTCTTGTTTGTGGTTTTTGTATGTGGATTATGCAGAACAAATAATACTACTGAGTATCACAGTGATCATGGGGGTAATTTTTTGTGTTTGTTATTATTGGAGTAGTATTGTTTATTTGTTTGGTTTTTTAGAGCTAAGTGTTGTCAATTGAAATTAGAATACTAAGAGTGTTTTTTTTAAGAAAATATGTATCGATAGCTTTGAAATGGAGCCTAATTAGAGATCTAGCATTACTTTAAATTTGAAATTATTAGTACAGTCGCGATTGGTTATAGTCGGTGTTTATTTAGATATTAACAATTTCTTTAAAACAGTTGCTTTTTGTAGACTCTCGACTGATGTAAATAGGAAATTATTTAAAGGTCTAAATTTATTAGTATAGTCCACAGCCTAGTCTATAGTCAAGTCTTTAGTATAGTCTAGTCCATAGTCTAGTCAATAGTTTGGTCTATAGTCTAGTCTATAGTCAAGTTTGTATGTATATAGTCTAGTGAATAGTCTAGTCTATAGTCTATCCTATAGTCTATCCCATAGACTATCCTATAGTCTATCCCATAGTCTATCCTATAGTCTATCCCATAGTCTATCCTATAGTCTATCCTATTGTCTATCTTATAGTCTATCCTATAGTCTAGTCGATAATCTAGTCTATAGTCTAGTCGATAATCTAGTCTATAGTCTAGTCTAGTCAATAGTCTAGTCTATAGTCTAGTCTATAGTCTAGTCAATAGTCTAGTCTATAGTCTAGTCTATAGTCTAGTCTATAATCTAGTCTACAGTCTAGTCTATAGTCTAGTCTACTAGTCTAGTCTAGTCTAGTGTCTAGTCTATTGTCTAGTCTATTGTCTAGTCTAGTGTCTAGTCTATTGTCTAGTCTATTGTCTAGTCTATTGTCTAGTCTATTGTCTAGGTCTATTGTCTAGTCTATTGTCTAGTCTATTGTCTAGTCTATTGTCTAGTCTATTGTCTAGTCTATTGTCTAGTCTATTGTCTAGTCTATTGTCTAGTCTATTGTCTAGTCTATTGTCTAGTCTATATGTCTAGTCTATTGTCTAGTCTATTGCCTATCTATAGTCTAGTCTAATAGTCTTATGTCTATAGTCCTAGTCTATAGTCTAGTTCTCATAGTCTAGTCTAATAGTCTAGAGTCCTAATTAAGTCTAGTCTATAGTCCTAGTTCTATAGTCTAGTCTAATAGTCTAGTCTATAGTCGAGTCTATAGTCTAGTCTATAGTCTAGTCTATAGTCCTAGTCTAATAGTCTAGTCTATATCTAGGTCTATAAGTCTAGTCTATAGTCTAGTCGATAGTCTAGTTCTATAGTCTAGGTCGATAGTCTAGTCTATAGTCCTAGTCTAGAGTCCTAGTCTAAGTCTGATCTATAGTTCTATAGTCCTAGTCTATAGTCTTAGTCTATAGTCTAGTCTATAGTCTAGTCATAAGTCTAGTCCTATCAGTCTAGTCCTATAAGTCTAGTCCTATAGTCTTAGTCATAAGTCTAGTTCTATAGTCTAGTCCTATAGTCTAGTCTTATCTAGTTCTAAGTGTAGTCTATAGTCCTAGTCTATAGTCTAGTCTATAGTCTAGTCTATAGTCTAGTCTATAGTCTAGTCTATAGTCTAGTCTATAGTCTAGTCTAAAGTGTAGTCTATAGTCTAGTCTATAGTCTAGTCTATAGTCTAGTCTATAGTCTAGTCTATAGTCTAGTCTATAGTCTAGTCTAAAGTCTAGTCTATAGTCTAGTCTATAGTCTAGTCTATAGTCTAGTCTATCTAGTCTATAGTCTAGTCTAGTCTATAGTCTAGTCTATAGTCTAGTCTATAGTCTAGTCTATAGTCTAGTCTATAGTCTAGTCTATAGTCTAGTCTATAGTCTAGTCTATAGTCTAGTCTATAGTCTAGTCTATAGTCTAGTTTAGTCTAGTCTATATTCTAGTCTATAGTCTAGTCTAGTCTATAGTCTAGTCTATAGTCTAGTCTATAGTCTAGTCTATAGTCTAGTCTATAGTCTAGTCTATAGTCTAGTCTATAGTCTAGTCTATAGTCTAGTCTATAGTCTAGTCTGTAGTCTAGTCTATAGTCTAGTCTATAGTCTAGTCTATAGTCTAGTCTATAGTCTAGTCTATAGTCTAGTCTATAGTCTAGTCTATAGTCTAGTCTATAGTCTAGTCTATAGTCTAGTCTATAGTCTAGTCTATAGTCTAGTCTATAGTCTAGTCTATAGTCTAGTCTATAGTCTAGTCTATAGTCTAGTCTATAGTCTAGTCTATAGTCTAGTCTATAGTCTAGTCTATAGTCTAGTCTATAGTCTAGTCTATAGTCTAGTCTATAGTCTAGTCTATAGTCTAGTCTATAGTCTAGTCTATAGTCTAGTCTATAATCTAGTCTATAGTCTAGTCTATAGTCTAGTCTATAGTCTAGTCTATAGTCTAGTCTATAGTCTAGTCTATAGTCTAGTCTATAGTCTAGTCTATAGTCTAGTCTATAGTCTAGTCTATAGTCTAGTCTATAGTCTAGTCTATAGTCTAATCTATAGTCTAGTCTATAGTCTAGTCTATAGTCTAGTCTATAGTCTAGTCTATAGTCTAGTCTATAGTCTAGTCTATAGTCTAGTCTATAGTCTAGTCTATAGTCTAGTCTATAGTCTAGTCTATAGTAGTCTATAGTCTAGTCTATAGTCTAGTCTATAGTCTAGTCTATAGTCTAGTCTATAGTCTAGTCTAGTCTAGTGTCTAGTCTATTGTCTAGTCTAGTGTCTAGTCTATTGTCTAGTCTATTGTCTAGTCTATTGTCTAGTCTATTGTCTAGTCTATTGTCTAGTCTATTGTCTAGTCTATTGTCTAGTCTATTGTCTAGTCTATTGCCTAGTCTATAGTCTAGTCTATAGTCTAGTCTATAGTCTAGTCTATAGTCTAGTCTATAGTCTAGTCTATAGTCTAGTCTATAGTCTAGTCTATAGTCTAGTCTATAGTCTAGTCTATAGTCTAGTCTATAGTCTAGTCTATAGTCTAGTCTATAATCTAGTCTATAGTCTAGTCTATAGTCTAGTCTATAGTCTAGTCTATAGTCTAGTCTATAGTCTAGTCTATAGTCTAGTCTATAGTCTAGTCTATAGTCTAGTCTATAGTCTAGTCTATAGTCTAGTCTATAGTCTAGTCTATAGTCTAGTCTATAGTCTAGTCTAGTCTAGCTAGTCTAGTCTAGTCTAGTGTCTAGTCTATTGTCTAGTCTATTGTCTAGTCTAGTGTCTAGTCTATTGTCTAGTCTATTGTCTAGTCTATTGTCTAGTCTATTGTCTAGTCTATTGCCTAGTCTATAGTCTAGTCTATAGTCTAGTCTATAGTCTAGTCTATAGTCTAGTCTATAGTCTAGTCTATAGTCTAGTCTATAGTCTAGTCTATAGTCTAGTCTATAGTCTAGTCTATAATCTAGTCTATAGTCTAGTCTATAGTCTAGTCTATAGTCTAGTCTATAGTCTAGTCTATAGTCTAGTCTATAGTCTAGTCTATAGTCTAGTCTATAGTCTAGTCTATAGTCTAGTTTAGTCTAGTCTATATTCTAGTCTATAGTCTAGTCTAGTCTATAGTCTAGTCTATAGTCTAGTCTATAGTCTAGTCTATAGTCTAGTCTATAGTCTAGTCTATAGTCTAGTCTATAGTCTAGTCTATAGTCTAGTCTATAGTCTAGTCTATAGTCTAGTCTGTAGTCTAGTCTATAGTCTAGTCTATAGTCTAGTCTATAGTCTAGTCTATAGTCTAGTCTATAGTCTAGTCTATAGTCTAGTCTATAGTCTAGTCTATAGTCTAGTCTATAGTCTAGTCTATAGTCTAGTCTAGTCTAGTCTATAGTCTAGTCTAGTCTATAGTCTAGTCTATAGTCTAGTCTATAGTCTAGTCTATAGTCTAGTCTATAATCTAGTCTATAGTCTAGTCTATAGTCTAGTCTATAGTCTAGTCTATAGTCTAGTCTATAGTCTAGTCTATAGTCTAGTCTATAGTCTAGTCTATAGTCTAGTCTATAGTCTAGTCTATTGTCTAGTCTATAGTCTAGTCTAGTCTAGTCTATAGTCTAGTCTATAGTCTAGTCTATAGTCTAGTCTATAGTCTAGTCTATAGTCTAGTCTATAGTCTAGTCTATAGTCTAGTCTATAGTCTAGTCTATAGTCTAGTCTATAGTCTAGTCTATAGTCTAGTGTCTATAGTCTAGTCTAGTCTAGTGTCTAGTCTATTGTCTAGTCTATTGTCTAGTCTAGTGTCTAGTCTATTGTCTAGTCTATTGTCTAGTCTATTGTCTAGTCTATTGTCTAGTCTATTGTCTAGTCTATTGTCTAGTCTATTGTCTAGTCTATTGTCTAGTCTATTGCCTAGTCTATAGTCTAGTCTATAGTCTAGTCTATAGTCTAGTCTATAGTCTAGTCTATAGTCTAGTCTATAGTCTAGTCTATAGTCTAGTCTATAGTCTAGTCTATAGTCTAGTCTATAGTCTAGTCTATAGTCTAGTCTATAGTCTAGTCTATAGTCTAGTCTATAGTCTAGTCTATAGTCTAGTCTATAGTCTAGTCTATAGTCTAGTCTATAGTCTAGTCTATAGTCTAGTCTATAGTCTAGTCTATAGTCTAGTCTATAGTCTAGTCTATAGTCTAGTCTATAGTCTAGTCTATAGTCTAGTCTATAGTCTAGTCTATAGTCTAGTCTATAGTCTAGTCTATAGTCTAGTCTATAGTCTAGTCTATAGTCTAGTCTATAGTCTAGTCTATAGTCTAGTCTATAGTCTAGTCTATAGTCTAGTCTATAGTCTAGTCTATAGTGTAGTCTATAGTCTAGTCTATAGTCTAGTCTATAGTCTAGTCTATAGTCTAGTCTATAGTCTAGTCTATAGTCTAGTCTATAGTCTAGTCTATAGTCTAGTCTATAGTCTAGTCTATAGTCTAGTCTATAGTCTAGTCTATAGTATAGTCTATAGTCTAGTCTATAGTCTAGTCTCTAGTCTAGTCGATAGTCTATAGTCTAGTCTATGGTCTAGTCTATAGTCTAGTCTATAGTCTAGTTTAGTTAGTCTATATTCTAGTCTATAGTCTAGTCTAGTCTATAGTCTAGTCTATAGTCTAGTCTATAGTCTAGTCTATAGTATAGTCTATAGTCTAGTCTATAGTCTAGCCTATAGTCTAGTCTATAGTCTAGTCTATAGTCTAGTCTATAGTCTAGTCTATAGTCTAGTCTATAGTGTAGTCTATAGTCTAGTCTATAGTCTAGTCTATAGTCTAGTCTATAGTCTAGTCTATAGTCTAGTCTATAGTCTAGTCTATAGTCTAGTCTATAGTCTAGTCTATAGTCTAGTCTATAGTCTAGTCTATAGTCTAGTCTATAGTCTAGTCTATAGTCTAGTCTATAGTCTAGTCTATAGTCTAGTCTATAGTCTAGTCTATAGTCTAGTCTATAGTCTAGTCTATAGTCTAGTCTATAGTCTAGTCTATAGTCTAGTCTATAGTCTAGTCTATAGTCTAGTCTATAGTCTAGTCTATAGTCTAGTCTATAGTCTAGTCTATAGTCTAGTCTATAGTCTAGTCTATAGTCTAGTCTATAGTCTAGTCTATAGTCTAGTCTATAGTCTAGTCTATAGTCTAGTCTATAGTCTAGTCTATAGTCTAGTCTATAGTCTAGTCTATAGTCTAGTCTATAGTCTAGTCTATAGTCTAGTCTATAGTCTAGTCTATAGTCTAGTCTATAGTCTAGTCTATAGTCTAGTCTATAGTCTAGTCTATAGTCTAGTCTATAGTCTAGTCTATAGTCTAGTCTATAGTCTAGTCTATAGTCTAGTCTATAGTCTAGTCTATGGTCTAGTCTATAGTCTAGTCTATAGTCTAGTCTATAGTCTAGTCTATAGTCTAGTCTATAGTCTAGTCTAAAGTCTAGTCTATGGTCTAGTCTATAGTCTAGTCTATAATCTAGTCTATAGTCTAGTCTATAGTCTAGTCTATAGTCTAGTCTATAGTCTAGTCTATAGTCTAGTCTATAGTCTAGTCTATAGTCTAGTCTATAGTCTAGTCTATAGTCTAGTCTATAGTCTAGTCTATTGTCTAGTCTATAGTCTAGTTTATAGTCTAGTCTAGTCTAGTAGAGTCTAGTCTGGTCTGGTATGGTATGGTATGGTATGGTATGGTATGGTATGGTATGGTATGGTATGGTATGGTATGGTATGGTATGGTATGGTATGGTATGGTATGGTATGGTATGGTATGGTATGGTATGGTCTGGTCTAGTCTAGTCTATAGTCTAGTCTATAGTCTAGTGTATAGTCTAGTCTATAGTCTTTCTCTATAGTCTAGTCTATAGTCTAGACTATAGTCTAGTCTATAGTCTAGGCTATAGTCTAGTCTATAGTCTAGTCTACAGTCTAGTCTATAGTATAGTCTATAGTATAGTCTATAGTCTAGTCTATAGTCTAGTCTATAGTCTAGTCTATAGTCTAGTCTATAGTCTAGTCTATAGTCTAGTCTATAGTCTAGTCTATAGTCTAGTCTATAGTCTAGTCTATAGTCTAGTCTATAGTCTAGTCTATAGTCTAGTCTATAGTCTAGTCTATAGTCTAGTCTATAGTCTAGTCTATAGTCTAGTCTATAGTCTAGTCTATAGTCTAGTCTATAGTCTAGTCTATAGTCTAGTCTATAGTCTAGTCTATAGTCTAGTCTATAGTCTAGTCTATAGTCTAGTCTATAGTCTAGTCTATAGTCTAGTCTATAGTCTAGTCTATAGTCTAGTCTATAGTCTAGTCTATAGTCTAGTCTATAGTCTAGTCTATAGTCTAGTCTAGACTATAGTCAAGTCCATAATTTAGTCTATAATATAGTCTATAGCTATGTCTATAGTTTAATCTATGGTCCGTTTATCTGAGGGAAATTGCAATTATATTACTAACAAATAACAGCGTATAGCCCGAAATGACCGACTATGTAATCCCCTACGTGAGAAAATATTGATTAAGGAAATCTTTCTCTTTAAAAAGTAAAAAATTAATACTAAAATTATATTTTCAAACAAAAATGCACTCAAATTTAAAACCCTTCAAAAAAATCACTAAATTATCAACACCAATTGCGGTTGTTGATCGTGAATGAAATGAAAATCAATTGCATGAGCACCGATCGCTGTCATTGTTGCTCGCTCCACACAAAACAGTTGTTTAGACACAGTGAACGCAAACGGTTGTGTTTTGATCGTCGGTTTTCTATGTCGGGAACAAAAAAACACGCGTAACGATACTAAAGCGATATTCGTTAAACCAAAATATTATTTTCAAAAATAAAATTTGAAATAAACCACAAAAATATTGTAATATATATAAAAAATAAATATTAAATAATATATCATTATTATGCTAATCGCGGTGACGTGCAAAGTGCGTTAAATTGAATAAACAAATAAAAGAAACAATTCAATTGAAGGTGTTAGGATTGGAATTTGAAATTCAAATAAAGAAAACACATCATAAGAATTTTATTTAAAAAAGGAAATAAAATACAAATGTTATTAAGTGAAAATAATTTAAAACAATTAATTAAAAATAGCTAAAGTTTATCAAACAAAAAAATAAATTTTTAAAAAAGTGTTTAAAAACATTTAAAAAATTTAAGAAATTTGTTAAAAAAAAAAATATTTTTTTTTGCAAAAATTCTAAAATTCTATTGTACTTATTGCACTGAAAACAGTACCAGAATTAGTGTTTTGAAAAGTTTTAATATTAAAAATCAATTAAATTCTATTCTAAAACAAAAATTTTCAAGATAAAAACAAATTTCCTTCACGTAAAAAAATTTGTTAAAAATAAAGAATATATATTGAAAATTTGTATTTCAAATTCTTCTTTTATATCTACTAACTGATCAATTACCTATCGGTTTTGCACTAAAATAAATAAATAAAAATTCATTTTACGGTTAAAAAAGTGTTGATTGATAAATGACAAGTTTATTGTTGTCTTCTCTCCACATAATTCTTATTTTTATAAAATCAAATCCAAATAAAAAAAGTGTAGTTACATGCCACACGTTTTAAATGTTTCACGTACAAATCTAAATCAAAAAATATTAATGCAGAGTAAATAATAAATACATCGGTCGAGAGGTAACATGCACTTATAGCAAATAAAAAGTGGGTGCGTATTTCAGTTTATTTAATTTTATTATTTATTTTTAGCTTTAAAATTATTTTAGATACGCTACAATTGATAAAACTAGCTTAAGTAAGTAAATAGTGGATATTGTGAAGTGTATAGGCATAGAATTGGTTATGTGACTAGTCTCAAAGGGATTATATAGCCTAGTCTATAGTCTAGTCCATAGTCTAGCCTAGTCTAGTCTAGTCTATAGTCTAGTCTGGTCTAGTCTAGTCTAATCTAGTCTAGTCTATAGTCTAGTCTATAGTCTAGTCTATAGTCTAGTCTATAGTCTAGTCTATAGTCTAGTCTATAGTCTAGTCTATAGTCTAGTCTATAGTCTAGTCTATAGTCTAGTCTATAGTCTAGTCTATAGTCTAGTCTATAGTCTAGTCTATAGTCTATAGTCTAGTCTATAGTCTAGTCTATAGTCTAGTCTATAGTCTAGTCTATAGTCTATAGTCTAGTCTATAGTCTAGTCTATAGTCTAGTCTATAGTCTAGTCTATAGTCTAGTCTATAGTCTAGTCTATAGTCTAGTCTATAGTCTATAGTCTAGTCTATAGTCTAGTCTATAGTCTAGTCTATAGTCTAGTCTATAGTCTAGTCTATAGTCTAGTCTATAGTCTAGTCTATAGTCTAGTCTATAGTCTAGTCTATAGTCAAGTCTATAGTCTAGTCTATAGTCTAGTCTATAGTCTAGTCTATAGTCTAGTCTATAGTCTAGTCTATAGTCTAGTCTATAGTCTAGTCTATAGTCTAGTCTATAGTCTAGTTTATAGTCTAGTCTATAGTCTAGTCTATAGTCTAGTCTATAGTCTAGTCTATAGTCTAGTCTATAGTCTAGTCTATAGTCTAGTCTATAGTCTAGTCTATAGTCTAGTCTATAGTCTAGTCTATAGTCTAGTCTATAGTCTAGTCTATAGTCTAGTCTATAGTCTAGTCTATAGTCTAGTCTATAGTCTAGTCTATAGTCTAGTCTATAGTCTAGTCTATAGTCTAGTCTATAGTCTAGTCTATAGTCTAGTCTATAGTCTAGTCTATAGTCTAGTCTATAGTCTAGTCTATAGTCTAGTCTATAGTCTAGTCTATAGTCTAGTCTATAGTCTAGTCTATAGTCTAGTCTATAGTCTAGTCTATAGTCTAGTCTATAGTCTAGTCTATAGTCTAGTCTATAGTCTAGTCTATAGTCTAGTCTATAGTCTAGTCTATAGTCCAGTCTATAGTCTAGTCTATAGTCTAGTCTAGTCTATAGTCTAGTCTATAGTCTAGTCTATAGTCTAGTCTAGTCTATAGTCTAGTCTATAGTCTAGTCTATAGTCTAGTCTAGTCTATAGTCTAGTCTATAGTCTAGTCTATAGTCTAGTCTAGTCTATAGTCTAGTCTATAGTCTAGTCTATAGTCTAGTCTATAGTCTAGTCTATAGTCTAGTCTATAGTCTAGTCTATAGTCTAGTCTATAGTCTAGTCTATAGTCTAGTCTATAGTCTAGTCTATAGTCTAGTCTATAGTCTAGTCTATAGTCTAGTCTATAGTCTAGTCTATAGTCTAGTCTATAGTCTAGTCTATAGTCTAGTCTATAGTCTAGTCTATAGTCTAGTCTATAGTCTAGTCTATAGTCTAGTCTATAGTCTAGTCTATAGTCTAGTCTATAGTCTAGTCTATAGTCTAGTCTATAGTCTAGTCTATAGTCTAGTCTATAGTCTAGTCTGTAGTCTAGTCTATAGTTTAGTCTAGTCTATAGTCTAGTCTATTAGTCTAGTATATTGTAGTATATAGTTTATTCTCTAGTCTAGTCTGTGCTATATGCTATATGGGAGCTATATCCAATTATGGTTTGTGATAAAATTAAATACATTTCATAGGTAGGCCGTATATGGGACCTTATAATGGACCAATTGTCTTAACATTAAGTAGCTCGATATTTGCTTTTATGAAAACTATTTTGTTGGACTTTTTCTGGTTAGTAAAATATTTATGGGAAATTTATGCAAATTTAAATGATTTTCGGAAGTCTATATAAAAAAGATATTACCAATTATGGTTCGATTAACGCAAATTTTGGTAGCATTATTATTAAAAAAGTTATAAAAATTTAATATTTGTTTTATTTTATTAACAATACATACGTATATGATAGATATCAGTTATGGAAATGGATTTTGTTTGGAAGTTATTAGCAATATGGCCGATTGTCATAACAGCATTTTTTTGGAGTGACTAAAATGGAAGAAGTTATACTCAAATATGTGAGGATTTGTATAAAATTGTATGTATTTAATTTTTTTTATAAGAATGATTTTGGAAAACTTTTATAGATTTTAAATGTTTATTAAAAATCTAGTTCACTTAGGGTACTTAAAAATTCTCTTTTGCCCATCTTCCTTCATTTCCTTATTTGTTATTTATTAAACAATATGTAATAAAAGTTTAAACAGTAGCTGTGTAAATATTTATTTACATGTAATTCTTTTTTATTTTTTTTATTAGTGGCGTTTTTAAACACTCGTATGAAGGAGTAATTATAAATCACATTTGCTGTGTTTTTTTCCAACTACAACTTGTGCCTTTAAAATGTGCAATATTACTATCGTATTGACTTTAAAAATACATTGTGGCAACAAGAGCCATTCAAAGCGAATGTTGCGATTTTTTTGCATGTGAAAATTTTCTCTATAGTACATCTTCCAACACCGTCAGTGTATATTAAAACTTTTAGTAGGTTGCCGCAGGTTGGGGCAAAAAAACTAATATGTATGAATTTTTAATTTAAATAAATTGGAGATTTATCTTATATGCATTTACGAAATTGATATGTAGGTATTTTAGAAATTAATTAAAAAAATGTTTTTTAACAAACAACCGAATAAGGAAAATACATCTTTATAAAAATAGATAAGTTTAAAGAAAAGTTGTATTTAGGGTGGTTCCATGAAAACTGTTAAAATGGAACCATTTCAGAACCAGAAGTTTATAGTCTACTTTATAGTACATTCTATAGTCGAGTCTATAGTCTAGTCTATAGTCTAGTCTATAGTCTAGTCTATAGTCTAGTCTATAGTCTAGTCTATAGTCTAGTCTATAGTCTAGTCTACAGTCTAGTCTATAGTCTAGTCTATAGTCTAGTCTATAGTCTAGTTTATAGTCTAGTCTATAATCAGTCTATACTAGTCTATAGTCTAGTCTATAGTATAGTCTATAGTCTAGTCTATAGTCTAGTCTATAGTCTAATCTATAGTCTAGTCTATAGTCTAGTCTATAGTTTAGTCTATAGTCTAGTCTATAGTCTAGTCTATAGTCTAGTCTATAGTCTAGTCTATAGTCTAGTCTATAGTCTAGTCTATAGTCTAGTCTATAGTCTAGTTTATAGTCTAGTCTATACTAGTCTATAATCTAGTCTATAGTCTAGTCATAATCTAGTCTATAGTCTAGTCTATCTAGTCTATATCTAGTCTATAGTCTAGTCTATAGTCTAGTCTATATCTAGTCTATAGTCTAGTCTATAGTCTAGTCTATAGTCTAGTATAGTCTAGTCTATAGTCTAGTCTATAGTCTAGTCTATAGTCTAGTCTATAGTTTAGTCTATAGTCTAGTCTATAAATCCTCTATAGTCGAGACTATAAATCAGTCTATAAGAGAGACGAAATATCAATCTATAGTCGAGATTAGTGATCAATCTACTGCTGAGACTTAATTTCAGTTTACAGACTAGTCGATATATATATATATATATAGTCCAGAATATGGACTTGTCTATAGTTGAGACTTCACATCAGTCTAAGTCGATACCACAAATCAGTCTATAGTCAAACCTATGGATTAGTCCATATAGAGACTATATATCACTCTATAGTCTATATATGTATAGAGCAGTCTACAGTCGAAACTAAAAGCCAGTCGAGAAATAGATCAGTCTAAAATGGCGATCAAGCTTTAATCAAAATTACAGATAAGTCTGAATCGGGACTATAACTAGTTCTGTCTACAGTCGCGCCTATAGATCTGTCTATAGATTAACCTATAGTTGATATTTAAGTTTACGTTTTTTTTGTAATTTTAATGGTTTTTTAATGAGATGTCTTCATAAATTTTCAATTATGGTGGGAGTCTTAAATTTATATAAATTTTACAATTCTAATAAATTTAAATTAATTAAAAATATATTTAACTCAACCGTCAAAGTTAATCTTGCAGTTTTTAAACAATTTTCATAATTACAACAATTTAACTACATTTACAACTTTTACTACTTAACAGAAAAGAAATAAAAGCTTCAAACATAACTTTAAACATGTAAAGTCATCACATCACATTTGTAAGTTAATCACTCTCTAATTAATGATGACATCAGAAAAAGCGACTACGAAACACACATCAAATAAATAAAAAATAAAACTTGAAATGAGAAAATAAAACAAACCCACACACACATGTGTTTTTTTTTCAATTTTACATAATTTTGCTTTTAAAACAATTACTAAAAAAAATAATTAAAAAATAAACACTTTAAACTAAAATAAAACTGATCATCAAATAAAAACTCCCCCCTTAAAACAATTAGTTATGGCAAACAAATATCAAATTAATTCCAATATTTAAAACACATTAGCTCAACCAAAAATATAAAAAAACTAAAAGTTTTTCTAAAGTCACCATAAAAATTGCCAAAATTAACGAAACTAAATTCATTCATTATTTTTTACACATGAATGAAATGTTAGCAGAAGAAAAACAGACCGAAATTCATTCATAAAAATCATTTGACATTTTGATGCCTAACAACCAGCTCTTTTCATCAGTTTTACTACGAGCTCGTACTAGAGTCGTAAAATAGCTCTATTTTAAAATAAGAGTTTTTTTTAAGATTTTTATTGCTGGTTGTCATTCAAACCAACGCTTGAAGTCATAAAACTTCCGTTCTTAAGTAAGAAATCAATAAGTAAAAAAATATTTATAATAATATTGGGGTTTTTAGTCATTTTTTCAAGCTTGTTAGCGAATTTTATATAACATACACTCAAAGAAAAATTTTAATAAATAACGAGACTTTATGATGCCAAAACTAGAGATCAGTCTAATCAGAGTATATCTACAGTCAGACCATAGATCAGTGTATAGTCAAAACTATAGACCAGTCTACAATCAAGAAAAGCTCAGTCTGTAGATCAGTCTATAGTCAAGACTATAGATGAGTCTTAGTCAAGGCTTTAGGTCAGTCTATCGTCAGTTTATAGACAAGACCATAGATCACTATATAATCAATACTAAAGATCAGTCTATAGTTAACACTATATATGAGTATATAGTCAAGACCATAGAGTCTATCATTCCATCGACAAGACTATAAATCAGTTTTAGTCAGGAACTTAAATCAGCCTATAGTCAAGACTATAAATTAGTCTATAGTCAAGAGTACAAATCAGCCTATAGTGAAGACTATAATTAAGTCTACAGTCAAGAGTTTCGATCAGTCTATAGTCAAGACTACAAATCCGCCTAAAATCAAGACCAATCTACGGTCAAGAATATATCAGTCTATAGTCAATACTATGGATCAGTCTATAGTCAAGACTATAGATTAGTCTATTGTCAAGACTATAGAACTCTATAGTCAAGACTATAGATCAGTCTATAATCAATACTATATATCAGTCTTTAGTAATGACTAAAGAACAGTCTATAGTCAACTATTGAACAGTCTATAGTCAAGACTATTGATCAGTCTATAGTCAAGACTATAGATCAGTCTATAATCAATACTATATATCAGTCTTTAGTAAAGGCTATAGAACAGTCTATAGTCAAGACTATTGAACAGTCTATAGTCAAGACTATTGAACAGTCTATAGTCAAGACTATAGATCAGTCTAAAGTCAAGACTACAGATCAGTCTATAGTCAAGACTATAAAGCAGTCTATAGTCAAGACTATAGATCAGTCTATAATCAAAACTATAGATCAGTCTATATTCAAGACTATAGATCAGTCTATATTCAAGACTATAGATCAGTCTATAGTCCAGACTATAGATCAGTCTATAGTCAAGACTATAGATCAGTCTATAGTCAAGACTATAGATCAGTTTATAGTCAAAAGTCTATAGTCAAGACTATAGATCAGTCTATAGTCAAGATTATAGATCAGTTTATAGTCAATACTATAGATCAGTCCATAGCCAAGACAATGTTCTATAGTCTTTACTATAGATCAGTATATAATCAAGATTATAGATCAGTTTATAGTCAAGACTATAGATCAGTCTATAGTCAAGACGATAGATCAGTCTATATACAAGACTATGGATCAGTCTATTTCAAGACTATAGATCAGTCTATAGTCAGGACTATAGATCAGTCTATATTCTAGACTATGGATCAGTCTATATTCAAGACTATAGATCAGTCTAAAGTCAAGACTATAGATCAGTCATAGTCAAGACTATAGATCAGTCTATAGTCAAGACTATAGATCAGTCTATAGCCAAGACTATAGATCAGTTTATAATCAAGAATATAGATCAGTTTATAGTCAAGACTATAGATCAGTTTATAGTCAAGACCATAGGAAGGTCTAAGTCTATAGTCGAGACTATGGATCAGTCATCAGTCAAGGCTATAAATCAGTCTATAGTCAAGACTATATATCAGTATATAGTCAAGACCATTGATCAGTCAATAAGCAAGACTATAGATCAGTCTAGACTATAGATCAGTTAAGACTATATATCAGTCCATTGTCAAAACTATAGATCAGTCTATTGTCAAGACTATAAATCAGTACGTAGTCTGGCTATATTTCAGGGCATAGTCAAGGCGGCAGATTAGTCTATAGTGATGACTAAAGATTAATGTACAGTCAAGATTATAGATGAGTCTATAGTTGATGCTATAGATCAGTTTATAGATCTATCTGCATATAAACATCACGAAATAAACGTTATGAGGGGACGTTGATGTTGAAATGACAAAATTGATTTACTCT
This sequence comes from Lucilia sericata, assembly GCF_015586225.1. Taxonomy (NCBI): domain Eukaryota; kingdom Metazoa; phylum Arthropoda; class Insecta; order Diptera; family Calliphoridae; genus Lucilia; species Lucilia sericata. Next base: position 4,959 of record NW_023995692.1, on the reverse strand, counting down.
TTTAACTAACTTTAACTTCCGAGTGTAATCTGCAAAAAAAATTACTAGCAGACAGACAACACAGCAAAAATAAAAAAAAATCAGTTAGTGGTCACCAGACTGTCTGGCAAAAATTTTGTATATTTTTGTTTTTACCAGCCACTTATGTTGGTTTATTTAGTTTTTCAAGTGGGTTTTAGATTTAACTAGTTTCTTAAAACGTTTTTTTTTTTAAGTAAATGTTTGTAACCAAATATAGTTGAAAAAGACACAAAAAACCAACCAAAACAAGATGCACCTTAACATTCGCGTGGTTGAGGTTTTGAGTATTTTTTGGCTTTAAACAAAAACAATTAATGTGTAGGTGTTGACGATGTCGTTGTTGCTGTCGCTAAAGTATTTTATTACATTTGATTCTTCTTAAACGTTCACACTCTGTTAGTAAGTTTTTTTAATGATTAAATGTAAATTTTGTTTTGTTGTTTTTGTTTAGCTTGTTCATCTCCAATAACAAATAAGGTTTAATTCAAGAAAAAAAAAGATCAGCCCAAAATTATTGCATTATAACTGTTTTAAAAACGGTTTAAAATTAATTCGAAAATTGGTAGTTGGAGTTGTATGGATTTTTAATGGCTGTAGGTTGACTTTATTTATCTAATTTGACTATTCATAAATTTTTGTTTAAGTTTTATTGGAAGTGGGCTTAAATTGTTGACGAACAACTACCAATTGCCACAGGAAGTTTTTTTTTTGCCGATATTTTTAAATTTTTCGGTATGGGTGTTTCCATTAAGATAAAAAGATAGAGAGAGCTTTTCTGATTTGAAGAATATTTATATAGAATGTTCTAAAAGTTAAGGATCGGAATGACAGCATTGTTCGTTCAATGTGATACAGAATAAAGATCAGTCTATATTCCAGAATATAGATCAGTATATAGTCCAGGCAATAGTTCAGTCTACACAGTTCAGACTATAGATCAGTCTACAGTTCATACTATTGATATGTCGATAGTCAAGACTCTATTCGTTTCTTTTCTTTAGTCTAATTTTTTTTTTACTAAAAATTTTATTTCTCACAAAAAATTCCATTTTTCACTAAAAATTCCATTTTTCCACAATAATTAAATTTTTCAACAAAAATCTTATTTTTCAACAAAAGTAAATTTTTCACTAAAATCCGATTTTTCATTAAAATTCCATTTTTCATTAAAATTTAATTTTTCAATAAAAATTTTATTTTTCACTAAAAATTTAATTTTTTAGAAAAAATTTCATTTTTCAACAAAAAATCAATTTTTCACTAAAATTATATTTTTCACTGAAAATAACAACATTTAGTCAATAATCAAGAGAACAGCACATACAATAGATTAGTCTAGTGTTAGTCTATAGTCGAGACTATAGATCTGTCGATAGTGGAGACTATAGATCAGTCAATAGTCGAAACTATAGATCAGTCAATAGTCGAGACTATAGATCAGTCTATAGTCGAGACTATAGATCAGTCTATGTCGAGACTATAGATCAGTCCATAGTCGAGACTATAGATCAGCCCATAGTCGAGACTATAGATCAGTCCATAGTCGAGACTATATCAGTCTATAGTCGAGATTATAGATCAGTCTATAGTCGAGACTATAGATCAGTCTATAGTCGAGACTATAGATCAGTCTATAGTCGAGACTAAAGATCAGTCTATAGTCGAGACTATAGATCATCTATAGTCGAGACTATAGATCAGTCTATAGTCGATACTATAGATCAGTCTATAGTCGACACTATAGATCAGTCTATAGTCGACACTATAGATCAGTCTATAGTAGTCACTATAGATCAGTCTATAGTCGACACTATAGATCAGTCTATAGTCGATACTATAGATCAGTCTATAGTCGACACTATAGATCAGTCTATAGTCGACACTATAGATCAGTCTATAGTCGACACTATAGATCAGTCTATAGTCGACACTATAGATCAGTCTATAGTCGACACTATAGATCAGTCTATAGTCGACACTATAGATCAGTCTATAGTCGACACTATAGATCAGTCTATAGTCGAGACTATAGATCAGTCTATAGTCGACACTATAGATCAGTCTATAGTCCAGACTATAGATCAGTCTATAGTCCAGACTATAGATCAGTCTATAGTCCAGACTATAGATCAGTCTATAGTCCAGACTATAGATCAGTCTATAGTCCAGACTATAGATCAGTCGATAGTCCAGACTATAGATCAGTCGATAGTCCAGACTATAGATCATACTATAGTCAGGCTATAGATCACACTATAGTCCAGACTATAGATCACACTATAGTCCAGACTATAGATCATACTATAGTCAGGCTATAGATCACACTATAGTCAGGCTATAGATCACACTATAGTCCAGACTATAGATCACACTATAGTCCAGACTATAGATCATACTATAGTCAGGCTATAGATCACACTATAGTCAGGCTATAGATCACACTATAGTCCAGACTATAGATCACACTATAGTCCAGACTATAGATCATACTATAGTCAGGCTATAGATCACACTATAGTCCAGACTATAGATCACACTATAGTCGAGAACTATTCAAAATATTAGAAATATATTAAAAATTTCCTAAAACCTTCTTTTTTAACGAACCACTTTTAAAATCATTTCTAAATCAATTTCTCTTTTGAGAAAAATCAATTTAAACAAAATCTTGTCATGTTGCTTGAGACCATAAGGAAAAAATGTCATCAACTGACTGATGATGTTGCTTTGGCTGCAGATGACAAAAGAACGGGAAAAAAGAAAACATCTTTTAACCTCAAATATAAAATGCAGTTATTACCATAAATGTCTCAAATGTAAGAAAAGAAGAAATGAAGATCATTTCATTAATGAATGCAACACATCAACCGCAACAAAAGATGAAAATAAAGAAATCTTAAATTTGAAATGGAATGCGTCAATGGAGTATTCTGTTGTATATACACACATACTAAAGAAATGGAATCTGTTAAGGTAGTAGAAATCAAGGGTATTATAGGTGTAATTGATCTATATTTTGTATTTCAAGATCGTGGCATTCTAAATTAAACATTTTTACAGTTCAAATATGATAAAGCATTTTGCCGTCGTTTGCTCTTATTTGTTCCAAATTATATGGAATCAATTTCTTTGATGGCGGCCTCATAATAATTGTTTATTAAAAATTAGTCACACGCATAGACAGGACCCAAAACAATATGTGCCATAATAAAGTTTAAGAAAAATGTTCTTTAAATAAATTTCATGGAATATCAACCATAAACATAAACAAATCTTCTGAAACAATTGTTATCAAAGAAAACCAGACTGCTTTACTTTCTGTCTGGACTTGATTCCCATTTTTTTAAAAGCCCTTCTTCTGTCTTAAAGTTTTGTAATAAAACATGCATTATGATTAAAAAGATGCAAAAAACTGTTCCAAGTCTCATTAAAAAAACTTTTGTTATTTGTGCGTTCTTTTCCACTTGTTGTATTTATAATATGCGTTGTCTTCTTTGCTCGTATGTCCAGTTGGACAAAAGGAGATCAGAAAAACAAAGACCACATTTTTGCATCATTAAATTAATTAATTTTTAAGTAGTACGCCAAGTTTGTTTTTTACAGTCCACGTTTAGTCAATGAACCAGTCATCCAAGTAACTCGGGACATGTTATGTAGTTTTTGTTAAGAAAAGATACTTCTTGCAAACTTGATAAAAGTTTTGAATTACAATAAAAGCGATGGACGAAAATTTGGATAGATAGATTAGATCGATAGATAGAAATAGATGCTCGATAGATCGATATCGATCGATAGATCGCTAGATCGATCGATAGATAGATTAGATCGCTAGCTCGATAGCTCGATCCTCGCTCGCTCGATCGCCTCGCTCGCTAGCTCGCTCGATCGCTCGCTCCTCGCTCGCTCGCTCGCTCTCTCGCTCGCTCGCTCGCTCGCTCGCTCGCTCGCTCGCTCGCTCGCTCGCTCGCTCGCTCGCTCGCTCGCTAGCTCGCTCTCGCTCGCTCGCTCGCTCCTCGCTCGCTCGCTCGCTCGCTCGCTCGCTCGCTCGCTCGCTCGCTCGCTCGCTCGCTCGCTCGTCTCGCTCGCTCGCTCGCTCGCTCGCTCGCTCGCTCTCTCGCTCGCTCGCTCGCTCGCTCGCTCGCTCTCTCGTCTCGCTCGCTCGCTCGCTCGCTCGCTGCTCTCGCTCGCTCGCTCTCGCTCGCTCGCTCTCTCGCTCGCTCGCTGCTCGCTCCTCGCTCGCTCGCTGCTCGCTCGCTCGCTCGCTCGCTCGCTCGCTCGCTCCTGCTGGCTCTCCTGCTCGCTCGCTCGCTCTCTCGCTCCTCGCTCTCTCGCTCTCTCTCCTCTCCTCCTCCCCTCCCTCGCGCGCCGCTCTCTCTCCTCTCTCTCTATCTCTCTCTATCTCTCTATCCTCCCTCTCTCTCTCCCTCTCTTCTCTCTCTCTCTATCTCTCTATCTCTCTCTCTCTCTATCTATCTCTCTATCTATCTCTATCTCTCTCTCTCTCTCTCTATCTTCTCTCTCTCTCTATCTCTATCTATCTCTATCTATCTATCTATCTATCTATCTATCTATCTATCTATCTATCTATCTATCTATCTATCTATCTCTCTATCTATCTATCTATCTATCTATCTATCTATCTCTATCTATCTATCTATCTATCTATCTATCTATCTCTCTCTATATCTATCTATCTATCTATCTATCTATCTATCTATCTATCTATCTATCTATCTCTATCTATCTATCTATCTATCTATCTATCTATCTATCTATCTATCTATCTATCTATCTATCTATCTATCTATCTATCTATCTATCTATCTATCTATCTATCTATCTATCTACTCTATCTATCTATCTATCTATCTATCTATCTATCTATCTATCTATCTATCTATCTATCTATCTATCTATCTATCTATCTATCTATCTATC